>NC_080162.1:42068452-42211938 GCF_950295315.1 Erinaceus europaeus
AGAGGCCAGTTCCTTGATTCCTCTGTTAGATTCATCTGTCTCAGAAAGAAACTGGTAAAAGTTACAAAAATAAGGAGAAGAAGGAGGAGGAGGAGGAGGAGGAGGAGGAGGAGGAGGAGAGTGATTATCACATAAAAACTGGAGGATATTATGAAAATAGAATTGAAATTTGGGCACCAAAATCTAAGTGATTCTCAAGGTTATTTCAGAACTAAAATTTTGGATTGCCTACTATGGAGAACAGGATAAAGTTTACTCAAAAATGAAAATAGAATTATCATCTAAAGCAACAATTCTAATTCCTGTATGCCTCCGGTGAAGATAGGATATTTGAAAGTTTTCTGCATACTATGTCCATTTAAACATCATTTATAATAACAAAGATAAGAAAATAATTTAAATGTTTTAAATTGATGAATAGATGAAAAACACATGCATAATGGAATATTATTCATCCTTGAGGGGAAACAAAATGCAGTGATATCCTGCAGTTTATGGCAACATGTGTGGAACATTATGCCACTATGAAAAGTGAAATAAATCAGAGAAACATAAATATTCTATGATATTAAATATGCATGAAATCTAAAGACATAGAAACAAAGACTACCGGGACTGCAGGGTAAAAGAGACATTGCTAAAAATGCACACTTCCAGCAATAAGATGAGTAAGTTCAGGGAGCTGATGAAGAGCATAGAGACAATAGTTCATAATTGTGTGTTATACACTTAGAAGTCACTCAGAGAATAAGTGTTACATGTCCTCACCAGAAAAACAGGAATGGTTATTACATAGTGTGATGCAGTTTAGCTAATACTATATTAGCAATCATCCTGCAATATATGTGTTTCAATTCATATGTTACACACAAACTTGTGTGATTCTACACATCAATTTCCCCAAAATAAATCTAGGGAAATATATAAATAAAATACATTATTTCCCCAAAATAACAAAAGTCCTGGCAGCCCTTATGTTTAGACTGGACCTAGATCCTGCATCAAAGCTTAGCACCCCAAATTCTCAGGCTCAACTAAAGACCTCTCATAGGAATTGATGGGTTAAAAGTAATCAAGCAAGTCTTCAGATAGAGTGGCACAGCACAGCATTGTGCAAAAGTGGCTGCCTTTATATAGAACAGATAATCTCTGGAAACTTCCAGCTTTGCTACCCTGAGTAAGTAGGTATTAATATGAAGGTATTCTCAATTTACTTGATTTATTTTTAGTACTAGGACCTTGAGCATGCTGGATTCCATTACTCCTAGTCAATTATTTCATTAACTTTATTTGAAAGAGAATGAGAGAGAGAGAGAGAGAAGGAAGAAAGAGATGGAGGAAGGAAGGAAGGAAAGAAGGAAGGAAGGAAGGAAGGAAGGAAGGAAGGAAGGAAGGAAGGAAGGGAGGGAGGGAGGGAGGGAGGGAGGGAGGGAGGAAGGAAGGAAGGAAGGAAGGAAGGAAGGAAGGAAGGAAGGAAGGAAGGAAGGGAGAAAAGACGGGTGAACATAAGGAAGGAAGGGCAATCCCAAGATTGATCAATCACTGGTATATCTTCACCCTGTTCTGGGGTGCTTCCATGCTGTGGTAGAGCTCAAACCTGGGAGCTAGTTTATGGCAAGCAACACACTTATCAGATAAACCATCCCTTAAACCCTAGTGTCCTTAGCTTTAGGTGGAGATAATTTTATTGACCTGGTGGATTATAAATGATACACTAGATACTTAGCCCTGTGTCTGAGGAAATTAGTGACTTTGTCAATTTTAGCATTCATGATTGTGATCTTTAAGGATGTAGATTATATGAGGTTCAATCTGTCTGGGTGTTTATTAAAAATCCTAGCTTCTTGGACCTACAGTCAACTTACTATTGCTCCTAAAAGTAAAACAAGGCCTCATTTCCACAGTCTTCTTAGGTAATTCCTAAGTAAGAATCATAAATATGAAATCTACAGAAAAACTTATGGACAAAAGAAGATAAAATTCAGTGATGGTCTTAGGAACAAAGAGGGGGAAATGTGAAGGTTGTTAGAATTGTTAACAACAACAGTAAAAATAAGAATAGCAAAAACAGCTACACCAGTATCAGCAGCACTTGCCTATTGCTATTTGTCAGGCTGCTCTAAAGGCTTTACATATATTAATTCCTTTAATTTTCATAAAACATCCATGACATTTGTTTCTGTTTATTTTATTTATTCCACAAATGTATTTAGCTCCTTTTGAGACTTCAAGTACAGCTGCATTGTTTTTTATTATTTTTATTTATAAAAAGGAAACACTGACAAAAACCATAGGATAAGAGGGGTACAACTCCACACAGTTCCCACCACCAGAACTCTGTATCCCAACTCCTCCCCTGATAGTTTTCCTATTCTTTATCCCTCTGGGAATGTAGGATCTTGCCTTCAATGTGGATAAACAATGGTAGAGAATCTTCCATCCTCCAAAGCAAGGCTGGACAACATACTCTATCTACCACATGAGGAAGATGGGTCCTGAAACTGAGGCAACTTGGAATGCCTTACTCATGACCACAGAATGTGAACTCAGATCTACAGGGATGCAGAGGTCACATAGGCTCCTAAGCTGAATATGGACCCCAGATCAAATCTACAGTCAACAATATTTATAAACCTTCCCCATATTAGGGAGCTACTCTCTTCCCTGATCCAGTTTCCTAGCCCTTTTTCCAGCCATGGCATCATCTCCCCAAACAATAACTTGGATCCACCTGCATATTAGATGTTAGGCTTAGAAAAAAAAACAACAGTATCGTTATTGGGCTCTAAAATAGGCCTACTAATTATCTACAAAATGGAGACCCCCAAATCTTCATCTGAAATATTCCAGCCTTTAGGTTCATGATTAGTCAACAATGTGTTTGGCTTTATATGTTCACTCTTTTTTCAACCATTAGGTTCCAGATGCTACCACGATGCCAATCAGACTTCTCTGGGCAGACAACCCCACCAATATGTCCTGGAACCTCACTTCCCCAGAGCTCTGTATCACTAGGGAAAGAGAGAGACAGTCTGGGATTATGTATCCACCTGTCAAAGCCCATGTCAGTGCGGAAGCAATTACAGAAGCCAGACTTCCCACATCCTACACCCCATTTCTGTTTATTTTTATATTTCAGAAAAAAATAATTCAAATATCCAAGGAAGGATGGTAACTAATTCATCCCGTAGTGTGTGCACCTGCATGAAGCTCTGAGTTCCAGTCCCACACTACATGAATGGCACAGAGAGCTCCATGGATAGTAGAAAAGACACAATAAGAATAGAAGAACAAGTATTCCAGGTCTTAAGGGGAAGATAATTCCTGAGTCTCAATGTCTTCACAAAAAGCAGGAGGCAAGGCTGGCAATGCAGTCAGATCTGGGTGGAATATGCAATACCTTTCATCCAGCTGTCTTGTTTGCAATGCTTTCTGAGAAGTGTTCAATATTTCAACAGCGTGTATAGGACTAGAGGGTTTCATGCATAGCGAAATAAGGCCAATGGAGGAAGAGAAACACTGTATGATTTCACTTATATGAACTATATAGAGAAAACAGGAAAAATTTTAAAAGAAAAAAATTTTAAATAAAATTTAAAATAGAATTTTAAATAAAATTTTAAAAGAAAAAAATAGGACACACAAAACAAAAAAAGTCAGAATAAGATAATGATTCCCAAATTAAGTAACATTTTTATCTACAAGATGCCCCATAATTCTAACCACTGTTGCATTGCATTCCCTAGACCGAGAATTGGTATTTACTTGTGACCTTATTATGTTTAAAAGTTATATATAACAGGGAGTCAGGCGGTAGCAAAGCAGGTTAAGCACAGGTGGCACAAAGCACAAGGACCAGCTTAAGAATCCTGGTTCAAGCCCATGGCTCCCCACCTGCAGGGGGATGGCTTCACAGGTGGTGAAACAGGTCTGCAGGTGTATATCTTTCTCTACCCCTCTCTGTCTTCCCTTCCTCTTTCCATTTCTCTCTGTCCTATCCAACAACAACATCAACAACAATAATAATAACTACAACAATAAAACAACAATGGCAACAAAGGAAATAAATAAATATTAAAAATAATTTTTAAAAAATTATATATAATAATAGCATAGAGTACTAATTATGTATAATATCAATATGATATATTAATATATTATATTATAACATATATATGTGTCATATCTAGTATTATTAGCATGACCGTTACACAATATTATTAACATAGAGTACTAATTATGTATAATATCAATATGATATATTAATATATTATTATATTATAACATATATATGTGTCATATCTAGTATTATTAGCATGACCGTTACACAATATTATTAACAATATATTGATGTATTATATTAATATATTATTATGTTATATATCACATCAATATACTAATCATATATAAAGACATAAAATCCAGTTTGGGTAATGGTTCAGATGCACTGTGATAATGCCTGAGGTCATCCTGGTGAACTACAGAGAAGAAATTCCATGCATAATGGAAGAGCAGGAATGATTTCTTTGCTGTGCATATGAGTGGGTTCACTGTAGATAGAAGTACCCCCCACTTGGAAAAATTAACATCATCAAAATGAATATACTACCCAGAGCCATCTACAAATTTAAGGCTATCCCCATCAAGATTAAAACCACATTTTTTAGGAGAATAGAACAAATGCTACAAACTGTCGGGCCTTAAAGCCACCCCCTCCCCCGTGGTCTGCTCCATGCTGGGTTTCTCAAACACTGACTGCAGCAGTCCATGGGCATTGCAGCCAACTATCTTGGGACTCTACAGAGCCAAATAGGCCCTTTCCCTGGCAGGATATGCCCACTCTCCTGTAGGCCCTGCCCATCAGAGGCAGGAGACGCCCCTTCGCCATTAGCCTCCCCTTTCTGCCCATCAGGAAGCCCCTCTCCACCTACCAGGTCTCTCTTCAATCTCACGCTGTCCCTTGCTACTCTTATCACTCCCTGTCTTATTCCAGTTCTTTTAAAAACGCCTGCACAATATAGGTTTCTGTTCACCCCTACACTGCTATTCCTCTGACAGATATGGAGTCTTTTACAGACATTGATCCATTTATATGTGGCCAGCACATTCATCCAAAAAGATCTGTGTACACATATGTTCTTGGCAGCACAATTTGTCATAGCCAAAACCTGGAAGCAACCCAGGTTTCCAACAACAGATGAGTGGCTGAGCAAGTTGTGGTATATATACACAATGGAATACTACTCAGCTATAAAAAATGGTGAGTTTACCATTTTCAGCCGATCTTGGATGGAACTTGAAAAATTCATGTTAAATGAAATAAGTCAGAAACAGAAGGATGAATATGGGATGATCTCACTCTCAGACAGAAGTTGAAAAACAAGATCAGAAATTAAAACACAAGTAGAACCTGAACTGGAATCGGCGTATTGCACCAAAGTAAAAGACTCTGGGTTTTTGTGTGTGTGTGTGTGTGGGGGGGGGGAAATACAGGTCCAAAAAGGATGATAAAGGATGTAGTGGGGGTTGTATTGTTATATGGAAAACTGGCAAATAGTATGCATGTAGAAACTATTGTATTTACTGTCAAATGTGAAACATGAATTCAATAAAGAAATATAAAACATTCAAACAATAAAGAAATTAAAAAAGAAGTACCACCCCCAACAACAGAACTGGAGAAGTCCAAGGTTGAGAAACCAAGTATTTATGAAAAACTTGTAGGAGAAACTGACCGTACATACTAATATGGCTACAACTTTAGGAAAAGGATATGATTTCCACACCATACATGTTAGCTGGGGGAAGCATCACAGTCTGGTCCATTCCTTCATATTGTATGTTTCATTCCATGCATGGTATATCAACAGGTCTTACTTGCATCTTACTTGCACCAAGACTGCAAAATCCCAGAAGAGATTGAGTAGTTCCCCTTTATGAGGAGTGTAAATAACTCATCCATACCTTCTTGACTCTCTTTTCACTATCCTTTACTCATCAATTCCATGACCACGTCTTGAATAGAGCACTTGTTTTCAAATTCTTATGGTAAACTCTATTTCTGAGGAAGCCAAACTAAACCATGCTGACTGGATTATCTACCAGGGTAGGATTTCAAAAATTGAAATGGCTAATGGTAAATAGAAGGTAGAAGAGAGAAGTGCTGGGTCATGTTTAGACCCAAAAAATGGTGGCTAAGTTATCTTGCTTAGGACAAAATTTCCAAACTTGTTTTAAACACATGCATCTTGTAACAGTGATGTTCCTGTTTTCCAAGAGAATCTGAACTGAACTCTGTAAATATGGCTGAGAATAAGCATATTAAATTCTTGCAAGCTCAACTGATAAACTATCAGTCAAATTGGTGGTGGGGGGTGGGGGGTGGGGGTGGATGTTTGGAAATTTTGGACCTGCCTAAGGAAAAAGAGGGAAAAATAGACCATTTTTGGTTAAAGTTATGCCAGTGAAGAAGCTCAAAACTCATTCTTTTTTTAAAAATATATTGTATTTATTTGCTAGAAACTAAAGGGAAGGGGGAGGGAGAGAAGGAGAAATAGAGACACCTGTTTCACTGCTTAACCACTCACAAACCTTTTCTTCTACATGTGGGGACCAGAAGCTTGAACCTGGGTCCTTGTGTATAGTTATGTGTGTGCTCTACTTAGTGTACCACCACCCAGACCCGCAAAGCTCATTCTTAAAACACTTCATTCAGTTCTAAAAACAACTGACTATTGACAGGTTTCAAGCAGAGGACTGACTATTCATTGAGTTGTAATGATTAGCATGGCATACATGTTGAGTTATGAAATTATCTAGAGCTGCAAGACATAAACTGATTTCCCAAGATAATAGTTTAGGTAAGATACACAATTAGCAACATAAACACCAATAAGAGTTAATTGTAAGTATTCAGATAACATAGGATATTCAACTAAGATAATTGATTTAAAAAAAATAGGAATAACCTATTCTAAAATAAACTTGAAATCTGAATTAAATTGACTCATTTAACATTCCCTTACCACTCTGTGCTGCCTGCATACTGCCTTTGTGTGTTTCTTTATCATTCTTGGCATGTAATATTAATCTCTCTCTGGTAATTAATTAACATTACATTACTCTAAAAGTTATAGAATTTCCCAGGGGGTAAACTACTACATTCTGAAGAAATACATGGTTATTTATGTAGCTGGATTACTCGGAAATATTTACATTTTTCCTTTACAATGATTAAAGCCTAAGGCAAATAGTTTGTAATACCAGATCCAAACATATTTTTTAAGTGTACAATTGATAGTTTAACACATAACTGAGTGCTGTAAGGGAGGCATATTTTCTAATTAAATTAAAGAAGAAATTTGTTACCATCTTATGATGTCAGGGCTATAGTTTCAAAAAATTGTAACTGCTATTTTATTTTTAAGATGTATTTATTAATGGGAGATAGGGGAGAAGAATGGTAGAGAAAAAGATCATCATGTTGGTTCATGCAATGCTTTGGCTAAAATGCTCCAGTCATTTTACCACCTCTTGGGTTATGAAGATTGATATTTTAATAGCAAGTGACTTTCTTCTTTCTGGGTCATTGTCTTCCATTTACTCCCTTTCTACTATCTCTTGCCTCTTCTATTGTCTGTCTTCCCGTCTCATTTCGCAACAGTATTTATAATTATTAAATACAAGAATATCTAAGTCATCACAATTAAGAGAGAGCCTCTCTTTTTATGAAATACATTCAATCTCCATACAAGAGGGTAAACTAGAGTATAGAGCTGATCTCACTAATTTTCATTCCAGCTATGGCATCTGCATTCTTTGTGCCAGTGTACATTCTTCTTAGGTATCTCTAATTTCATAGGGTATCTATAAATATTAATCCAAATGGAGAGGGCACGAGATAACCCACCAGGAAAAGCACATATGTTTCCATGCACAAGAGTCTGGGTTTGAGCCCCCAGTCACACGTGGGAGCATCTGTATACACAAACTGCAAAAAGAAAAATTTTCTGCCAGGAGCAATGAAATCATGCAAGTTCAAAGTCCTAACAGAAAAAAAAGGCAGAAAAATAAAATTAAGCAACATGAATCAGACTCATGAAAGAAAATCTGATGTCTAATAAGAGTCCATAAAAGAGCCCTCCATCTTTACTAGACCCTCTATCATACCACAGAGCAAGAAATCACCATTTTGAAGAATGCAGTAGTGTTGGAGGTACTGGAATCTAAAGACATTATGGATCACTCACTATGTCTCTTGTTTCTATAGGCCTTTCCACTTTCCTGAAGAGTAATGCCACGTCTTCATTGCCAGGCATTTCTTATATATCATAATAAATGGAGGAGTTCTTACTATAGAATAAGAAAAGTTTTATATAACTCTCTAAATTCCCTTTAGTACTCAAATATCTTGTGTGTTTTTTATCTCTAATTTGATCCAGTAGATATTCTATACTATTCATCTGCTGTAGTACAAGACTAAGAGGATTCTCAAATTAATATCTTTCTTTTTGGTAATACAAAGCAATATTTATTACAAAATTAATTCTGAAGGGTCATCATTTATAGTATCTTTTAAAAAAAATTTTATTTATAAACAGAAAACACTGACTAAACCATAGGATAAGAAAGGTACAACTTGACACAATTCCCACCACCAGAACTCCGTATCTCATCCCCTCCCCTGATAGCTTTCCTATTCATTAACTCTCTGGGAGTATGGACCCAAGGTCATTGTGGGATGCAGAAGGTGGAAAGTCCAGTTTCTGTAATTGCTTCCCTGCTGAACATGGATGTTGACAGGTCAATCCATACTCCCAGCTTTTCTCTCTCTTTCCCTAGTGGGGAAGGGGTCTGGTGGAAGCAGAGCTCAAAGACACATAGGTGGCATTGTCTGTCCAGGGAAGTCTGGTTGGCACCATGCTAACATCTTGAACCTGGTAGTTGACAAGAGAGTTAACATACAAAGCCCAGCAAATTGTTGACCAATCATGGACCTAAAGGCTGGAATAGTGCAGATGAAGAGTTGGGGGGGGGGGTGTTTCTCTAGATAGCTAGAAGGCATATTTTAGTTATATTCCAAAGAACCTGTGGCTATACTAGTTTTTTTTTTCTTTTCCTTTTTCTTTTTTGCCCCTGTGCCTGAAATCTGATATATATGTGGATCCAAGTTATTATCTGGGGAGATGATGTCATGGCTGAAAAAAGGAGCAGAAAGCTGGATCAGGGAAGAGAGTAGCTCCCTAATATGGGAAAGGGGTATAAATATTGTTGACTGTAAAACCCCATCAATTTGATGTGATCTCATTTGTCTTTTGAAAGTGCTCTAATTTGAAGGTAAAAGTGGAGACAAGATTCTTCTGCTATTATTATCATAGTTTAATTTGATAATACTGAGGATAAAATTTCTGAATAAAATTTTCAAAGCTAAATCCTGAGAATCTGTATCTTATATTTCCATAGGTCAACCAATTATAAGTGTGCAAAACCTCACAAACTCTCAGTTAGTGTCTAGGAGGTATGCTAATCAGTCCAAAAATGTCTTATTGTTAAACATTTGTTAGAGAAAAAAAGATATTGGAAAACAGAAGATAGTACAAAATTGAAATAAATACCCAAGCATCAAGAGATACACAGAAAGAAAATAGTGCTTAACAAGAAAAAGATCAAAGGAAACATTGGCTTGTGATACAGTATGTCAGGCATAGTCAAGGGTAAGAAGTAATATTAAGAAGAAGAAGAAAAAAGAAGTAATATTAATATAGTGAATTATGACAAATATATACTTAATAGAATATCCCAAACAAGTAAGACTTCATGATGTTTATATATTAGTAACCACAAATGAGCCAAGAACACAACTAAAATACAGATTTGTTTGTTTGTTTGTTTTTACCTCCAGGGTTACTGCTTGGGCTTGGTGGTTGCACTATGAATTCACTGCTCCTGGAGGCTATTTTTTTCCCTTTTGTTGCCCTTGTTTATCATTGTTATTATTGCCATCATTGTTTTGTTTTGTTTTGTTTTTATTTTTTTTAATTTCTTTGATGGGGAATTAATGTTTTACATTCAACAGTAAATACAACAGTTTGCACATGCACAACATTCCCCAGTTTCCCATATAACAATACAACCCCCATTAGGTTCTCTGTCATCCTTCTTGGACCTGTTTTCTCCCCACCCACCCACCCCAGAGTCTTTTACTTTGGTGTGATACGCCAATTCCATTTCAGGTTCTACTTGTGTTTTCTTTTCTAATCTTGTTTTTCAACTTCTGCCTGAGAGTGAGATCATCCCATATTCATCCTTCTCTTTCTGACTTATTTCACTTAACATGAATTTTTCAAGGTCCATCCAAGATCAGCTGAAAACGGTGAAGTCACCATTTTTTGTAGCTGAGTAGTATTCCATTGTGTATATATACCACACTTGCTCAGCCACTCATCTGTTGTTGGACACCTGGGTTGCTTCCAGGTTTTGGCTGTTACAAATTGTGCTGCTAAGAACATATGTGTAGACAGATCTTTTTGGATGGATGTGTTGGGTTTTATAGGATATATCCCCAGGAGAGGAATTGCAGGATCATAGGCTAGGTCCATTTCTAGCCATCTGAGAGTGCTCCAGATTGTTCTCCACAGAGGTTGGACCAATTGACATTCCCACCAGCAGTGTAGGAGGGTTACTTTGACCCCACACCCTCTCCAGCATTTGCTGCTGTTATCTTTTCTGATGCATGATATTCTCACAGGAGTCAAGTGGTATCTTATTGTTGTCTTTATTTGCATTTCTCTGACAGTCAGAGCCTTGGAACATTTTTTCATGTGTTTCTCAGACTTTTGGATCTCTTCTGTGGTGAATATTCTGTCCATGTCTTCCCACCATTTTTGGATGGAGTTATTTGTTGTCTTTTTGTTGAGTTTGGTGCCAGGTGTCGAGCTGCGATGCAGAGGAGAGAAAAAGAAGATATGGAGTGGAAAGGGAACACAATTCTTTATTCGTGAGGGCACCTCAGAGTTGGGTGAGAGCGCAACAGTTCAGGCCACATGGAGCTAGCAAAAATGGCCTCCTAATGCAGCACCCTTTTCTGCATCTAATCACCGAGGTGAAAAGCAGGCAGGAGAACAAGAGGCAGAAGAAGAAGTGCTTTATAGGGCAAAAACCAGGAGTGACAAGCCGGGACATGATTTGTTGGGAAAGGCACTCCGAGAATGTCCCAACTCTCGAGGGAACTGGCAATAGCCTAAGGTTACAACATGGCAGATATGACTGCATCTGCACAATTTCCAAGCATCTCCCCCTTTCCTTATATATAATGGCCAAGTATAGGAAATTTGGAGTGGAGCAGGCTTAAATGTTTTTAAGAAATGCCATGCTCTGGTGGGAAGATGTAGGATATTTTTGTGGGGGAGGGAAGACTTACATGGCCGCCAACCTTGTGAGATTTATGTGTCCCCCCTGTGCTCAACCCTTCTGTAGAGAGAGAGACTTACCTGGAGGGACTCATCTCATAAGTTAAGCTCTTCCAGGCCCCACCCCACCATCTCTTCACAATATTTCTACATCTTTCCCTAGCTTTCTATCTAGTCATCATATTAAGATGGGTCACTGTCTGTAAAAGACTCCATCAGTGACTGAGGAATAGTGGTGTAGGGATGACCAGAAACCTTTTGGGCATAAACCTGAATGACATAACAAAACAGGAAGGGACACTAGAAGAGCAGTAAGAGCCAGTGTGAAGCCAAGGGAAGGCTGTTGGGCAAGGGGGTATTTCCTGTCTCTGGGGGCGTCTCCTGCATCTGGGGGCATCTCCTGCCTCTGGGGGCAGGACCTAGTAATGAGGGAAGGTGTTTCCTGCCTCAAAGGACAGGACCTGTAGGCAGAAAGGCATGTCCTGCCGGGCTAGCTTCGCGCGCAGGAGACAGATGACCAGAAACTCATGGCTGAGTGGTATGCAGTTCAGTCTTTATTTATGTGGAATGCAATGCAATCTAAGATAAGCTATCTGTGATCACAATCCTGTCCTTATATATACTCGCCAAGTAGGGTGGAAACAGGATGTGACATAGAGGGTGGAGAGAAAAAAGACTGGTAGAAATCAGGGTGTACTAGGAGAGGAGGCAGAGCAAAAAGACATCTTGAACCAGTGGGGATTAAACCAATACCCTGGAGGCAGGGTGGTGCTTAGTTAACAGTGGTTATGTAAATAGAATACAGTGTTAAACAGGGGGGGATTAAACCAATGAAACAGAAGGAGTTTTAGAAGCATACCAACAATTCCCCCTTTCTTTTTAACTAATGGCCATAGTATCAGGTGTTGTATGTTTCAAATTGGTTTGGTCTCGCTCTCCCCCCACCAGGAGAATTGCTTTGGCCCTTGCTAGTTTTGCGGATGCCCTTCTCCCTGCCCCCGGAACCCCTACAGAATTCCAGAGTTCTTGGGGCAGCCGCGTGAGGAGAAAGAGGCAGGACAGATCTGTGTGGTGATTAGTTTAAGGGTCTCTCTCTGCCACCAGAGCAGAAAAACAGGAGAGCACATGTTTACCCACTCATGAATAAAGCCTCTCTGCCCAGCCGTGTGTCTCTGGTCATCTCTGTATACCGGCGCGAAGCTATCCCGGCCTGCTGGAACCCCGAATGTTAACAACAAATGGCACCCATGTGGACCTGACCTGCGCATCTCTCAGATAAGTGAACACAATTTGGCTACCTATGCACTATGGCCTTCTCTTCTGCTTGTGAAGAGATCTCCAAAGGCCTCTGCCCTTTCTTCACGAGACTGTTTTGCTGTTTCTGTAACATTTATCTCTGGACCACTCTGTGGTTTCAGCCCAACGCTAGCATTCAGGAGCCCAATGCCAGCCCACATGAGCCGGCTTTCCCCCGCATGGCACGGGGCATTGGATGTGGGCTCCCTCCAGGCTGCTCAGCTGCCAGGAGCAAGGCAGCAGACATGGCAGGCAAGGCCCATCATGGCCGCCACCCCAGGGCACCTCGGCCCACGCCTTCTGCACGGCTGGCCCGCCCACCCTCCTGCTATGAAGTCTGGGCAGATCCCGGATCACCCGGAGACCCGGGATCCCTGCTGAAACTGGGCCCCCTGGCCGAGATCTCCAGCTTGGGTCTGAAGGCAGACAAGCTAGAATACACAGAGATTCGTCCAGAGATCGCAACCTACAATTCCTAGAAGTGGAGCTGCACAGGAGGCCACCTGCAGATGGTGACCCCCCCAACAACTAAGACAGTACAGATCTAAATTCGTGTTTAAAATGACATGTCTTCATAACAAAGGTTTCTCTCCTTCTGTGTTAAAGACCATGCTTACGTGTGTGTTTAAAGTTTGGTAAACATTAACTTTAAGGTTAAAAATGTAACTTTAAGGCTATATTCTTACCAGACAGAGTTAAATGAAAAAGGTTTTCAACATAGTTCTCATAAAGATAAAATTAACTTACATTTAAAGTCTGAGGTAAAAATTAGTTTAAAATCAATATATTTTAACTAAGTTGGTCAAAAAAAACAAAAACCTGCACACACCTAGGGTGTGTTTCCATCTTAAATGGGTGTAACAAAAGGTTAAATAGGCTTGTTGATATGTAAAACTCTCAAATTCCTTCTCAATTAGAAACATTATATTGCGCTATGGTTATGCTAATGATTCTCATGCCGGAGGCTTTTTTTTTACCTTTCCACATTCTATTATTTAAACTTTAAACAACCTTAAAATCATACTAAAAAGAACTTCCGATTGTAATAGAGTTATCAATTGTGGTAAACTTCTAACCTGCTACAAGTCTTGTTTCATAGTAAGTAAATTGCAGCTGTCAAGTTCTCTACAGAAAAGCGGAATTCCAGCAGCTGACCTTCCTCATACAACGTTCCACCCCCTGGCATTCTTCCGTGGACATCTGCTTTGTACTGGCATTTCTATCGGACTCACTGGTACAAATCTTGGACACTTTGCACAAAACTAGCAGCTTCCCTTTATGCTGCTGGGTTTCTCAAAGACTGATTGGAGCCAGCTGCCTTGGGATTCTAAGCCATAACCCCCCATGCTAGGTAATTCCCACAGGAAAAAAAATGCCCGTCGAGGCAAGTAATGCCCCCCAGAGGCAATAAAAGGTCCCTCTCAGGCCTTTCCTTGGCAGCACACTGGTTCTTGTCATACATGTTCCTCCATGTTTTTGCCAGTTTCTTTTTTGAAAATGCCTGATATAGGGTTCTGTTCACCCCACACCCCTGATACTGTGGTCATTTAGTTAAAAAGAAAAGGGGGAATTGTTGTATGTTTCATATTGGTTTGGTCTCCTTCCCCCCACCTCTGGGAGAAATTGGTTTGGCCCTTGCTAGTTTGGTGCCTCTCTTTCTTCCTGCTCCCCTATGCTAGGTAGTGCCGGAGTTCTTGGCACGGCCACGTGAGGAGTTGTAGGACAGATCTGTGTTGTGATTAGTTTATGGGTCTCTCTCTGCCACCAGAGCAGAAAGACAGGAGAGCACATGTTTGCCTGCTTGTGAATAAAGCTTCTCTTCCCAGCTGTGTGTCCCTGAGTCTCTGTTCACCGCCATGAAGCTATCCTGGCCAGCTGGAGCCCCTGAATTTTAATGACAATCAGGAGTGTGGGGTGAACAGAAACCTATATCGTACAGGCATTTTCATAAGAACTGGCAGAAGACATGGAGGAACAAGTAGAGAGCAGCAAGAACCAGTGTGATGCCAAGAGGAGGCCTGAGGGACAGGGGGTGTTTCCTGACTCAAAGGGCAAGGCCTAGCAGGCAAAAGAGCATATCCTGCCTCTGGGGGCATCTCTTTCCTCAAAGGGTATTTTCTGCCTCTGTGGGCATCTCTTGCCTCTGGGTGTGTTTCATGCCTCAAAGGGCGTTTCCTACCTCTGTGGGCATGACCTAGTAAGAAGGGGGGGTTTCCTAACTCTGGGGGCAAGGCCTGCAGGTGAGGGACATGGCCTACAGAGTCCCAATGCTCTGGCTGCAAAGTCAATGCACTGCTGCTGTCAGTCTTTGAGAAACCCAGCAGCTTAAAGGAAGCTGCTGTAAAGTTGTATAAAGTGCCCAAGAGGTGTACCAGTAAGTCCAACAGAAGTGTCAGTCCAAAGCAGATGATTACGGGAGAAATGCCAGGGGATGAAATGCTGCACATATGACTCAATGGGGAATGTCATCCACCAGAATTCTGCTTTTTTTGTAGAGATTGAGCTTTAGAGTCTGTGAATCTGTTTCTTCATGTCATGCCAGGTCACATCATTGGTTTCTGGGGGTGTGTTGTAGTCATGCCATCTTGTGGGCGATGTCAGAGAACATGGGTCCAAATGGATTTCCAGGGATTCCATTTGAGTAGATGATTTTTCATGTGAAGACTTGACAGCTGTAATTCACTTACTTGTCAAAAAAAAAACTTGTAGCAGATTAGAAGTTTATTATAATTAATAACTCCATTAAATTAGAAGTCCTTTCTAGTATGATTTCAAGGTTGTTTAAACAGTATAAGCTCAATAGAAGAACCATGGTTAGAAGCCTCAAGCATGAGAATCATTATCATAATCATAGCCCTATCTACCCTGCCCATAACCCATACAGTTTTGAGGATTAAATGTTTCAGATTTATACCAAGACGTAAAAAAAAAAAATCAAATGAGGAAAAAAAAGGTTTTTGGATTGTTTCTGGATGTCTCTAGAAATCATGGCTGCATCCAGCATTTTTTAAGACAATGTCATAGAAAAATTCAGTCATTCAAATCATTCTCTTATGAAACACAACTGAAAGCAGACAGCAAACTTAAGATATTCAGAGAGAACAACGGGAGGGGGAAATCAAGAGAAAAGCTGTAGTCAGCTTTTGCTTCTTTCACCTTGAACCAGATTATCCAGATCTCACCATGTACCATCATGAGTTCCCAGAGGGCGTCCTAGTCCAAAAAGCTCTTTGAAATTCCATTTAAGGTGCTTCTGATGGTTCCTGCTGGATTGCTGCAGGCACCCATTTTTAAAAACATCTTCCCATCGAAGAAAGAATCGAATCAGGAGAGTAGAACTAACCACATGTCTCCATTCTTGGGGACTACCAGGGCACTCGAGAATGCTCTTCAAAGTAGAGTAGTCCTTCTCCATCGGAAACATGTGAGAGGAAGTCCAAAAAGTCCAAGGAGAAATTTTCATGCATCTCCCAAGCTCTACAATCACAGTCATAAGAAACCAATGTGTGGCCCAGAGCCAAATGTAGTCCTTCTCCTCTGTAAACATGGGAGAGGGAATCCAGAAAGTCCCAGGAGAAATCTCCATGCATCTTCCAAGCTCTATGATCACAGTTATAAGGAACCAAAGTTCCCGGTCAGGGACCAAAGTGTGGCCTAGAGCAAAATGTTCCAGACACAGAGAAACTGTCTCATGAAGAAAGAGTAGAAGCTTTGGAAAATCTCTTCATAAGTAGAAAGGCAGGCCATGGTGGCTTTACTTATCTGGTCTTCTTTGGTCTGCTGCATGTGTGTGGATCCGAGATTCCTTTCCCTGTTTCAGGGTGCCATTATGCTGGGCTAGCTTCACAGGTGGGAGACAGATGGCCAGAAACTCATGGCTGAGTGGTACCCAGTTCAGTCTTTATCCATGTGGAACACAACACAATCTAAGCTAAGCTATCTCTAATCACAATCCTGTCCTTATATATACTCGCCAAGTAGGGTGGAAACAGGATGTGACATAGAGAGGGTGGAGCGAAAAAAGACTGGTGGAAATCAGGGTATAATAGGAGAGGGGGCAGAGCAAAAAGACATCTTGAACCAGTCCCCACTGCCAATTAAACCAATGCCCTAGAGGCAGGGTGGTGCCTAGTTAACAGTGGTTATGTAAATAGAATACAGTGTTAAGCAGGGGAGATTAAACAAATGAAACAGAAGGGGTTTTTGAAGCATACCAACAGTGGCCTGCCAATCGTAGGGGCTATTTGGCATTGTATAGTCCTCAGGGCAACAGTCTGCAAAGTCCATGAACTACTCCGGGTCAGTCTTTGAAAAACCAGCAGTGTGAAGGGAAGGAAGCTGCTATAAAATTGTGTAAAGTGTCCAAAGGGTATACCAGCAAGTCCAATATAAGTCTCAGTCCAAAGTAGGAGACGAGGGGAAAAAATACCAGGGGATGAAATGCTACACATCTATCTCCATGGGAAAGGTCAGCCACTGGAATTCTGCTTTTCTGTAGAGAGTGAGCTGGAACCACCAAAATGTGACAGGAAAAGCAAAATCAGGAAGGGCAGACAAGCAGTAAGAAAGTTCTGTCCTTGGAGTCTGTGAATTAGGTTCTTCAGATCGTGTCAGGTCATATCATGGGTTTCAGGGAGTGTGCCACTGTAGTCATGCTGTCTAGTGGGCGATGTCAGAGTGTGCAAGGGTCCAGATGATTTTTCCCGGGATTTCTGTGAAAGAAACATAAACAATCTGCTTCTCGTGGTTAGCAGGGCATCTGATTCAATTTTTTTATAGAACAAAGAGGTTTGGTGCCTTAGCCAACTGAATATTGGGGGGATGTATCTCCCTTATTTCTTTCTTTACTTAATTGGGCCTAGGCATTTGGCAGGCCTTTTCAACAACCATTTGTCTTTGGGGGTAGTAAGGGATGTCTGTGACATGGGTGATGTTAAAAAGAGAAAAATCTTTAAATTGTTGGGTGACAAAGGAAGGCCTATAGTGGCAAAATGAGATACACCAGTTAAGTGTAGAAAAATATATGGATGTTGTTAATTCATATGAGTTGTATATGAAGGAAATTCTTATAGTTTAATACCTTACCATATGAGCAGATGCTTCTTCATGTGAAGGCTTAACAGCTGTAATCACTTACTTGTGAAAAAAATAAAACTTGTAACAAGTTAGAAGTTTACTATAATTGATAACTCGATGATGATAATTGTTTTAAGTATATTTATAATTTTGGAAGGTCTTTCTTGTATCATTTTAAGGCTGTTTACCCAATTTAAGTGCACTAAAATCTGGTAAGGCAAAGAACCATTGCTAGAGCCTCAGGCATGAGAATCATTAGCATAACCATTGTGTGATTTATCATTTGCCTGGGCTGGTTCTAACTCTAATTGAGAAGGTATTTGAGAGCTTTACATATCAATAACGTCTTCTCTACCTTTTGTTACACCCATTTAAGATGGAGACACACCCTAAGTGTGCACAGGATTTTCAGAACAATTTTAGTTAAAATGTATTGATTTTTAACTAATTTTTACCTCAGACTTTAAGTGCAAATTAATTTTACCTTTATGAGAATTACGTTGAAAACTATTTTATTTAACTTTGCCTGGTAAGAATGTAGCCTTAAAGTTACATTTTTTAACCTTAAAGTTAATGTTTACCAAACCTTAAACACACACATAAACATGGTTTTTAACACACAAGAGGAGAAAAACTTTTTTTAAGATGACATGTCATTTTAAACACAAATTTAGATCTGTACTGTCCTAGTTGAACCATTTCTACTCACACGGTTTAAGACTAAAACGTTTTATGTTTATTCTAAGACTTACAATATATACCAAAAGAGGAGAAAATAAATGTTTGTACTGTTTTTGGATATCTCTAGAAACCATGGCTGTGTCTAGCATTTTTTTAAATAAAGTCAATTAATTTTCAGAATACTCAGAGCAAAATAGTTTGTACAAAAATTCTGTCATTCAAATCATTCTCTTAAAAAACACTACTGAAAACAGAGGGGTTAGACAGCAAGCAGGCTTAAGATATTTAGAGAGAGTGAGGGGAGAAGAGAGAAATGGTAGGGAGGTTTTGTTTTTGGGCTCTGTGAACCATTTTTTTAGATTTTACCATTTTGTATTATGAGTCACGGAGGGTGTCCTGCCTCCAGCAAAAGTGGCAGAGGGAGGGGCCACAGAAGCTGTGGTGGCAGCCGAAGACAGGTCTGCCAAAATAGGAGCCTCTGGGTGACAGCCTCATGGTCGGTTAGATTAGGGCTGTTTTTCAGGTTAGAGTCAGTGCTTCCTGAGGGAGGCATGGGAGGGGACCCCTCACATCTCCCAAGCGCTACAATCAGGGTGAAGAGAAACCAAGGTGTGGCCCAGACCTGAAGATGGCCTTGTAAAATGGACCTGGTCCATGGAGCATGAATTTCATCTTTCATAATTGTCTGGTGAAGTACTTTAGGATCTGTGAAGGAATGTGGGTACCACCCCTGGTATTTCTGTCTATTGGGGGTAACGTTTACTGGGAATGTGTGGACTTGCTCCAGATGAAAAGCTCCATTGCGAAGCCCACAAAGGCATTCTGTGTCTGGTAGTGGTGTATCAGTGGGGGGAAGAGTCATAGAAGTGGAAGCCGCCAGAGGAGCAGCGGCCAGAGAAACAGCTGTAGAGGTCACATGAGAGGCTGGACACATGTCTGCCAAAATGGGGGTGGCCAAAGAAGCGGCTGTGGAGGCCGAAGGAGAATCCGGACACGTGTCTGCCAAAACGAGAGCCTCAGAGCAAAATGCAGAAGGCTTAGGGTGGGCAAGTGCAATGACCATCCCCTTAACTCTTGTATCTCGGCCTCAAGGTCCCTTAATCTTTTGGGATGGCACCCTACAAATCCCCTGAAAACTGTGAACATGGTCACGAGTATCCACAGTGCAGCCCCGAGAAAAATATCTCAGAGGTAGAAAACCTGTCTCATGTAAAAGAGTGGAGGGTTTGGGAAACCTTTTCATAGAGGTCTCCCATGGCGGAGAGGAACACGAGGCCGAAGAGAGTCAACCAGCTGTATACTTACCTGAGTCTGGGCGGGTCAGTCCCTGTTCAGGGCGCCAGGTTATTAAACTCTGGTCTGATGTATGGCATGTAAAGATCTTCTCCCATTCTGTGAGGGATCTCTTGGTTTGGGTAGTGGTTTCTTTTGCTGTGAAGAAGCTTTTTAATTTGATGTAGTCCCATAGGTTTATACTTGCCTTAGTCTTCTTTGTAATTGGATTCGTTTCATTGAAGATGTCTTTAAAATTTATGCGGAAAAGAGTTCTGCCAATATTTTCCTCTAAGTATCTGATAGTTTGTGGTCTAACATCCAAGTCCTTGATCTACTTGGAATTTACGACTGTCATGATTGTTGTTGAATAGGACAAAGAGAAATCAAGTGAGGAGGGGATGGACGACAGAGATGGGGAGAGAAAGACAAACGTATACCTGCTTCACTGCTTGTGAAGTGACACCCCTGCAAGTGGGGAGCTGGGGCCTCTAACAGAGCTCCTTAGCCTGTCCTTGTGCCTGTCCTTGAGCCTTGTGCCATGTGCACTTAACCCGCTGAGCCTGGTCTCCTGAAATACAGTTTTAAAGTGGAAATAACAATAAGACTGCAAGAGTTAAATACTATAACAGTTTTATTCTGATAAACTAATTATTTGTAGACTCATGGAATGACTGTTTCATTGAAAAGAAAATATAGAAAGGGAAGAGTCAGAGGATCATTATGGGAGGAGCTTCCCAATTTTAATGAATAGATGACAGATTCTTAATGTTTGCTACTGCAATTTTTCTGAAAGAATTTTACTATCTTTTATTTTATAAAGAAAAAAATAATAGCAGAGGCTCTAGTGGAGAGATTGTAAAAGAAGGGACTCCTGCAGGAATATACATGGCTACACAGATGCTACAAGGAAGAGAAAATGAAAGTTTATTTTAAATTACATTTTTCTATGAAATGTACAGAGTATATTGGTATATTTTCCAAGATAAATGAGAAACCAAGATAAATAAAATACCAAGATAAACCCAGTTCTGCTTCCAAAGAATATAGTAAAACTGAAAGGAAAAAATGAGAGATTGCATTTTGTTGTTGTTCTTTTTGCATTCATACCTACCTACACTGACTCCTTGACAACCTGGTGAAAGATAAGGAAATGCAAAGTAGGTACTTGGTTTTGATAGCACAACTATCAAAACTTTCATTTATAATAATGAAAACTATAAAGATCCTTTGTTCTATAAGCTAAAAATACATGGCATATATTAATATAGTATTTGTTGTCGTTAAAAGGTCCTATGGGGGCCTTTTATTTTTCCTAATAGAGATGACCGGAAACAATGGAGAGAGGGATTTATTTGAGGTCTAGGCCCATCAAGTCTGTTTGGAAGACTCAGGACTCCCTGATTAGAGCCCCAGCTGGTAGAATGACCTGACAGTGACTAAAGAGTCATTGAGTCATCATTAAAGTATGTCAGTCTCTTGACCTTATTCAGCTTTTGCAGTCCTTGCTTTACTAAGGTTAGCTTTGGAGTGGGTGAGAGAACTGTACTAGGAAGTAGGTGAGGAGAACAGAAAAGGAAATTCAAAGCAATAGTTGACTGAATTTGGAGTAAGGCACCAAAGAAAAAAACCCTAGGTGGAGGGTGAGGGTGAATGTTCAGCTTCATGGTGTGTGTGGGGAAGGGGTAAGAGGATTGGGCACAGTCTTTTGGTGGTGGAAATGGTGTTTATGTACACTCCTATCAATTTTCAGTCATATAAATAGCTATTTAATACGAGAGGGGAAAATTGATTGAATATGTCAAACTTTTTAAAGCACAGACAGAGTCTTTTTAATACATTCTTATATAATTTTAAAATACAGCAATATTTTGTAAACAACATCATTAAAAGCATTATAGTGAACATATGTGGTGTTATGTAAAATATGTAAAAAATATATATATGTATATAAACAAAAATGTGAGGAAAGAAAGATGTGAGAATTGATATATATTAAGAACATTTTATGAAGGCTGGGGAGATAGCATAATGGTTATTCAAAAATATGTATATGCCTAAGACTCTGAGGTCCCAGGAACAATCCCCTACACCACCAAAAACTAGAGGTGATTAATGCTCTGGCAGTTCTCTCTCTCTCTATCTATCTATCTTTGTCTCTGCATCTCTCTTTCATTCAATAATTTTTTATAAAAAGTTTTATTGGGGGATTAAAATTTTAAAGTAAATATGAAATGTAGTTGTTGGTGCATTTGTAAAATTTCTGAGTGTTCTAAAAAAACACTCTCCCCCCTGCCCCACCTAGATCCTCAGCCATCTTCATGTAGCAGGACCTCAAAGACCCCCGTCTAGTCACAATGCAATACACCAAACCCACTTCAAGTTCTGCTTTGTGTTTCCCCTTCCTTTTATTTCTCACCTTCTCTCTATGAGTGATATTATCCCATATCCATCCTTCTCTTTCTGGATTATCTCATTAAACATGGTTCAAGCTCTATCCAAGATGAGGTGATAAATATGAATACCTCATTTTTCATAGATGAGTAGTAATCCATTGCTTATATAGACCACAACTTTCTCAGACACTCATTTGTTGTTGGACACCTAGGTTGCTTCCAGGTTTCAGCTATTACAAATTATGAACATAGGTATACACAGATCTTTTTGGATGAGAATGTTTGGATATATCCCCAGGAGAGGAACTGCAGATATGGTCATATGTTAGGTGCATTTCTAGAACTGAGAGTCCAGAAATAAGAATCAAGACCTATGGACACTATTTTTTAAAATATTTATTTATTTATTCCCTTTTGTTGCTCTTGTTTTTCATTGTCGTTGTAGTTATTATTGTTGTTGTTATTGATGTCATCGTTGTTGGACAGGACAGAGAGAAATGGAGAGAGGAGTGCAAGACAGAGACTAGAAGAGAAAGATAGACACCTGCAGGCCTGCTTCACTGCTTGTGAAGCGACTCCCTGTAGGTGGGGAGCCGGGGGCTAGAACCAGGATCCTTACTGCTGGTCCTTGCTCTTTGCGCCACATGTGCTTAACCGGCTGCGCTACCGCCCAACTCCCAGACACTAACTTTTGACAATGTTACCCAAGCTATTAAATGGAAAGAGTCTCTTCAACAAAAGATATTGGTTAAAAATTTTTTAAAATAATAACATATTGTAAGTTTTAATTTTCACTTCTGTATATATATGCATAATATATATATATATTATATATACATGTATATGTGTTAGGTAGTTGGAAAACATGTTAGATAGGCCAAGTGTCATCTACTGGAGATATATCATATTTTCCTAACATTCTGTACAGTTTCTCTTCAAAATTCTCAAAACATTCACATAAGAAAAAGGTTTTTTCTTCTTTGAATAAAAATACCCTCTAGACCCTTAAGATAACCTAAATGTATGTTAACTTTTCAAGAAATGTAAAAATTATGAAATTCATTTTATATGTAAATGTTACTCTAGGCAGGAGATGTTGAATTAAAATGGATAGAATCATCTGTGTGAATATATTTCATATTTTTAAATAAATTTCTAAAATATATTTTTGTTTTCTTATAATGAGAGATATATACAGAAAGAGATAGATATTAGAGCACTGTTCAGCTATGGCTTATGGTGGTGCTAGAAACTGAACCTGGGACCTCGGAGTCTCAGGTATGCCAGTCTTTTGCATAATTATTATGCTATCTCCCTAACCTCTGATATCTTTTAGAGACTCAGTTTTTAAGAGACAAAGTATAGCCTTTTTCATATAAAGTTTCTTTTTTAAAAAATTAATTCCCTTTTGTTGCCCTTGTTGCTTTATTGTTATAGTGATTGATGTTGTTGTCGGATAGGATAGAGAAAAATGGAGAGAGATGGGGAAGACAGAGAGGGGGAGAGAAAGATAGACACCTGCAGACCTGCTTCACCATTTGTGAAGTGACTCCTCCGCAAGTGGGGATCCTGGGGCTTGAACCACGATCCTTATGCCAGTCCTTGCACTTTGTGCCACCTGCACTTAACCCGCTGCGCTACCGCCGAACTCCCCATATAAAGTTTCAAAACATTAACTCTTACCTTAAGTGTTCTAGAGGACTGAATGAAGGTATTTGGGATTGGTTTGGTCCTGTAAAATGTACTATCTTTATATAGTTTTTTATTTAGATTGGTCATTTACCTAAATAAAATAGGATCCACATTATTATTTTTAAAAATAAATTTAAGCATGCTGGTTATATGAATTTTACTTTATGAAAAACATAAACCATAATTTTTGTATAATTTAAAAGTTAATTGCCATATATAATTGTAAAGTTTGCTTTTTGTAAAGGGTGTTATGCCTTATCATCTTTAAATTTAAAATAACTTGATGACAGTAGAATAATCACTGCATTCTTCCAGTTTCAAAGTCCCAGATGGCATGATGGAAAAAAAAAAAGAATAATCAATAACAATATAACACTCATTATGTTTATGGAAAGAATAGTAATTAGATTCAACTTATGCATATAATTTCAAAAATGCATTTATGTATAAAATTATATTCTGTTTAATTTTAATTATATGTTTCATTCCTTTAAAATGTAATCTTCAAGGTATATCCTCAGTTTCATAAATTACTTCATGAATAAAACAAGTAAAAGTACTATTAGAAGAGATATCAATAAAACTTTATGCATATTTCAAAGAAAGTAAGTCTCAAGAGCCTCATGTATTCAAGTATCTGATGGTTAAAATTTCCAAGAACAAAGAGGAGTAAAGATAAATGTAGACTACTGTACCCTGGTGGTGATGGTGGTTTATACTGTTGGGGTGTGGTTTCTGTCCACAATAAGGTAGCATTTCTAACATAATCAAATTATTCATGTGAGAGGGAGAGGCAGAAGGAGAGGGGGAGGGTAGGGGTAGGGAAGAGGAAGAGAGAGGGAGAGGGTTTTAAAGGAAAGACTACAGGAAGTCAGGCAGTAGCTCAGCAGGTTAAGCTCAGGTGACACAAAGCACAAGGACCAGCATAAGGATATTGGTTTGAGCCCCTGGCTCACCACCTGCAGGGGAGTCATTTCACAGGTGGTAAAGCAGGTCTGCAGGTGTCTTTCTCTCCTCCTCTCTGTCTTCCCCTCCTCTCTCCATTTCTCTCTATTCTGTCCAACAATGATGACATCAATAACAACAGCAATAAAACAACAAGGGCAACAAAAGGGAATAAATAAATAAATATTTCAAAGAAATAAAAGAAAGAAAGGAAGAAAGGAAGAAAGAAAGAAAGAAAGAAAGAAAGAAAGAAAGAAAGAAAGGTAGATTATGTATACAAATATATTTTCAACAGCACTGAGTAACTAGCCCAGATGTTTTTACGCAAATCAATGGGTGGTGTGGAGCTATAATGGTTATTTTAACAAAAAGGAAAGTTCTCTTCTCATAGATACATGCTACTTGGTTAATTTTGCAAGTTAAGGTAGAATCTTTCAAACAGGAGATATTGAAATGAAATGGATGGCCATGCACATGTATATGGATATTACATATAACGTCACTTGCTGGGTATTTATTGATAATATATGATTTAGTGATCAAGAAAGTCTAAATGCAAGGCTATTATTAAAATCATTTGGGAGTCAGGCGGTAGTGCAGCAGGTTAAGCGCATGTGGCAGGAAGCACAAGAACTGGCTTAAGCTTCCTGGTTAGAGACCCTGGCTCCCCACCTGCAGGGAAGTCTCTTCACAGGCTGTGAAGCAGGTCTGCAAGTGTCTTTCTCTCTCCCTCTCCTTCTCCTCTCTCCATTTCTCTCTGTCCTATCTAATGACAACATTAATAACAACGATAGTAACTACTACAATATAAAAGGGGCAACAAAAGGGAAAATAAATGTTAAAAAGTTAAAAATAAAATAAAATAATTTATACAGCAAATTTCAAGCATGAGTGTGTGCAGTAGAATCATCTGCAAGGACTATCAAAGCAGTGTCAGATTCAGGAGGCATCACATTTCTGAATGTTTCCAGGTGTTACTGATGTTACCAGACTGGAGATAACACTTGGAGAGCCACTGTGCTAGTGGTTCACTGAAATCTAGGGAACATTTGAATGAGTGTAGTTCATTAGTATTGCTGTATATAAAAAAATAACCTAAAACTAGCAAGTCTCACTTAACACTCCTTCATGAATCCTGGAGGACCGTTTTCATGGCTCACTTAGTTGTTCTTTCTACCATTCATTATCTACCTGCCATGTGACTTTTATCCTCCTGAATGCAGGATGGTTGTTGGGCTGGACCTCTAGGTATTTTATATCAGTTTCAAGCACTCAGAAGGAAAAAAAATCAAGTATGTTCTCCTAAGGAGACTCTCTCTCTCTTTTTAATTTAAGAGTCCCTCATCAAGGTTCCTCTTTTCTTTTTTACATTTTATTTATTTGTTTTAATGAGAGAGATGCAGAGATAAGGAGAGAGAGAGAGACTAGAGCACTGAATCTGCAACCTTTGAGCCTTAGGGATAAATTGCTCTTTGAATTACCATCATGCTGTCTCCCCAGCCCCTCCTAGGAAGACTTCTTATCCTTTAGAAATGTGTGTTTTCCTCAGAAATGTTTACCAACATGTAAATAAATAAGTGTGTAGCAGGGCCTTCTCTCTAGTTCTAAAGGTAGCTGAATAGAAAAGCAAATTAATGGTTGGTACATGTGTTACTTTGCACAAAATCAAGATTATGATAGTAAAATAAGTAGTCATAGGAATGCACTGAGTAAATGGGAGTGTCTGGCACAAAGGATATAATAAACTAGAGCTAGAATGTAAATCTTGAAAATTGATTTCTCTCTCATACAACCTTCCAATCACAGCTCAGATATAATACTTCCAGGAAGACTTAATGTACAAATCTCAGATTAAATTAAAATTTTCCCTTTACTTATCCCTATGGCATCTGCAATAATTGATATGGTAGTTCATTAAAAAACAACTTTCAGATCATGTAAGGTAACTAGCACTGCCCACATAGAAAGAAGGGTTCCAACAGAGACTTCTTAACACAAGTCACTGGTTTCCAAATAAAAGTAATGATCTTCTAGAATTGTATTTTCTTTTCTGGATATGAGGATTCATTTTTTTGAATTTTTTTTCTTCTTCATTTCTTTATTGGGGAATTAATGTTTTACACTAGACAGTAAATTCAATAGTTTGTGCATGCATAACATTTCCCAGTTTTCAGGGGGTTCCCGGAAGATGGCGGACTGAGAAGCTGCTAGTGGCTTGAGCTCTGACCACATCTTCTGGAAACAGTAGGATTTTCTGCCTTTAGTAGGCCAGTCAATAAGGGGTCCTAGCGGTGACACCAAGGAGGTGACTATAACTTAATTTGGGCTAAGAAATAGAGTAGAAAAAAAAGGGGGAAAAATTCTTTCCTTTTAATTATTAAGCAGACCCCCTCCCCCTCCCCCCATACCAGTCCCTGGAGACCAGCTCCTAGCAGGCTCCCCTGCTGAGCTTCTGTCTTTACCAAATTCCTATCCCACCAGGGAGTATCATTCATTCTAAGTCTATACCCTTCTGAAACCTCTGGCCTTTTTTTTTCAAAGTAGCCAATAACCCCACATCACCCTGCATAGCTAATTAAATAATTAAAAATAAATTAATTAATTAAAATCTTTCCTTTCACCTCTCTTTTATGACTGTTCTTTTTCTTATCTTTTTCTTTTTTCTCTCTCTCTTTCTTTTTTTTTTCTTTTTCTAATTCTTGTCACCCTTTCTTCCTTAATCCTACAGCTTCCAAAGCCACAGACACCAGACCCCACAACACCAAACAGTGTGCTTTTTTAAATTCACTGATACACATTTGGGAATTATTTTGGGAAATAATTCTGACTCAGTGTGGACTCTCACTGTGAGTGTCTCTGCTCAACTTCCCTTCCTCCTTTAGCCACCCCTAGAATATACAGTGGATAGAAGATCTGCATAACTGTCTATTTCAGCTATCCTTGTCTAGTCCTGAGGTTTTTTTTTTTTTTTTTTTTTCTCATTTTTAACAATCAGCTGCCTCTGATCACGAGGTTTGAGGTAATCTGGGACAGGGTTTTTTTTTTTTTACCCTGCTCTATTTTATTATTAATATTATATAAAGGCATATATCTTCCCCCCCCCTTTAGGTTGATCAGAATTAACTCTTAGGGTATCTTTCATTGCTAGGTTAGTGGGCATCTTATCTATTGTGAGAGGAACTTCTCTCCTTACTCCTACCTCCTTTACAGACTTTCCCCTCCCTTCTCCTCCTAGCTAATTTAAAAAATCAAATTAAATTAAAATAAAAATAAAGTAATAAAAAAACATTTCCTTTCACTGCTCTTTAATTACAGCTCTTTTTCTTATCTTTTCCCTTTTCTCTCACTTGTCTCTTTTTTCTTTTTCTTTTTTTTTATCTTGTCATACACTTCTTCCTTCTTCTTTGCCTTTCTGAATTTCTGAATTATTTTGGGGAAGAAATCTGACTCAGAGTGGACTCTCTATGTGTGTATCTCTGCTCTAGTTCCCTTTCCCCTCTTGTTACCCATAGAATATACAGTGGATAGTATATTTCCATAACTGTCTATTCTTGCTATCCCTTCTTTCTTTTCTCTTTCTTGTTCACTGGGATTTGGTTACTATTTTTTCACAGACTGGAGAAATTGTTTGGCTAACTGGTAGTGATTAAACTGCTTCAATACTTGCTTCAGTTGCTACTGTAATTCCTGAGGTTGGTGAGTGCAATTGTCATAAAGGTATTTAGTACAGTGTTTCTTGTGCTCAAGACACAACAACTGAGGAATAACAGAGCATAAAAAAGAAACACATGAATCAAAGAGTGGGTAGATCAAAAAAAATAATAAAACTGCTACTCCAATGAATGAAGACAAGAGCCCAGAAGAAACTACAAATCAGTCAGAAGTAACCATAGATAAGAAAAGTATGCAAGCAATAATAAACTTATTAATCACAGAAGTAAAAACAACATTGGAGAAAAGGAATAGCAGTGTTAGGGAAACAACAGTTGAGACCCCCAAGGAAAATACTGATTATCTTGAGGCAATTAGAGAGCTGAAAGCTGAAATAGCTGTAATGAAGAAAGAAGCTGAGGCAAAGGAAAGCAGACTAAAAGAAGCAGAAAACAGAATTAGTCAGACAGAGGATGAGTTAGAGAAAATGAAAAAAGAGGTAAAAGAGCTTAAAAAGAGATTGAGAGACACTGAAAAAACAACAGAGACATATGGGATGATCTCAAAAGAAGTAACATTCGTATAATTGGCCTGCCAGAGAAGAAAGAGAGGAAGCGGAAGCAAACATTCTAGAGGAAATAATAGAAGAAAACTTCATACACCTAAATAACAGAAAGGACATCAAGATTAAAGAGGCTCAGAGAGTACCAAACAGAATCAACCCAGACCTGAAGACACCAAGACACATCATAGTCACAATGAGAAGAAGTAAGGATAAAGAAAGGATCCTAAAGGCTGCAAGAGAGAAACAAAAAGTCACATACAAGGGAAAATGCATAAGATTATCTGCAGACTTCTCCACTCAAACTCTAAAAGCCAGAAGAGAATGGCAAGATATCTATTGAGACCTGAATGAAAAAGGGTTTCAACCAAGGATAATATATCCTGCTAGACTTTCATTCAAACTAGATGGAGGAATCAAAACCTTCTTAGAGAAATAAAAGTTAAAGGAGGCAACCGTCACCAAACCATCCCTGAAAGACGTTCTAAAAGACCTCTTATAAACAAGAACATCAAGACAATACTTGCAATATATCAGAGAAAACAAAAAAAAATTTTTGTTTAACAAAGGCACTACAATACATTAAATCCATAATATCAATAAATGTCAGTGGCTTAAACTCACCCATCAAAAGGCACAGAGTTGGGAGATAGATCAGAAAACATAATCCAACCATATGCTGCTTGTAAGAATTCCATCTGTCACAACAAGATAAACACGGACTTAAAGTGAAAGGACAGAAAAATATCATACAGGCTACAGGACCACAAAAAAGGGCAAGAACAGCCATTCTCATCTCAGACAGGATAGATTTTAAATTAAATAAAGTAATAAAAGATAGGCAAGGACATTACATAATGATTAGAGGATCAATCAGCCAAAAGACTTAACAATCATTAACATCTATGCACCCAATGAGGGACCATCTAAATACGTCAAGCACTTACTGAAAGAATTTCAAAAATACATCAATAGTAATACAATAATATTGGGAGACTTCAATACCCCACTCTCACACTTAGACAGATCAACAAAGCAGAGAACCAACAAAGATACAAGAGACTTGAATGAAGAGATTGACAGACTAGACCTCTTGGACATTTTTAGAGTCCTTCACCCCAAAAACAGGAATACACCTTCTTTTCAAATCCACATAACACATACTCAAGGATAGACCACATGTTAGGCCACAAAGACAACATCAATAAATTCAAGAACATTGAAATTATCCCAAGTAGCTTCTCAGACCACAGTGGAGTAAAACTAACATTTAACAACAGACAATTATTAAAAGACACAGAATTTGGAAACTAAACAACATACTCCTTAAGAACCACTAGGTCAGAGATTCACTCAGACAGGAAATTCAAATGTTCCCAGAAACAAAAGAAAATGAAGACACAACCTATCAAAATATTTGGAACACAGCTAAAGCAGTACTGAGAGGGAAACTTATAGCCATACAATCACATATTAAACACCAAGAAGAAGCTCAAATGAACAACCTTACGGCACACCTCAAGGACTTAGAGGAAGAGGAACAAAGGAACCCTAAAGCATCCAGAAAGACAGAAATCACTAGTTAGAGCAGTAATCAACATCGAAAATAAAAGAACCATACAAAAGATCAATGAAGCCAAATGTTGGTTCTTTGAAAGATTAAACAAAATTGACAAACCCCTAGCCAGATTCACCAAACAAAAAAGAGAGAAGACTCAAATTAATAGAATTGTAAACGATGGAGGAGATATCACAACTGACACCACAGAAATCCAGAGAATCCTGCGAAACTTCTATAAAGAACTATATGCCACCAAGCTAGAGAATCTGGAAGTAATGGAACAATTCCTAGAAACATATGCCTTTCCAAAACGGAACCAAGAAGAACTACAAAATCTAAATGCACCTATCACAGACAATGAAATTGAAAGCTTATTAAGAACCTCCCCAACAACAAAAGTCCTGGACCAGATGGCTTCACAAATGAATTCTACAAAACTTTCAAGAAACAGTTAGTACTCATACTTCTTAAGCTTTTCACAAGATTGACGAAACAGGAATACTCCCTTCCAACTTCTATGAAGCCAACATCACCCTGATACAAAAAGCTGATTGGGACAGAACAAAAAAGGAAAACTACAGACCAATATCTCTGATGAACATAGATGCCAAAATATTAAGCAAGATCTTGGTCAACCGGATACAGCAACATATCAAAAAGATTGTTCATCATGACCAAGTGGGATTCATCCCAGGAATGCAAGGCTGGTTCAACATCCATAAGTCAATCAATGACATTCACCACATTAATAAAAGCAAAGCCAAAAACCACATGATTATCTCAATAGATGCAGAGAAAGCCTTTGACAAAAATCCAACCCCCATTCATGCTCAAAATTGTACAAAAAATGGGAATAGATGGGAAATTCCTCAAGATAGTGGAGTCTATATATAGCAAACCTACAGCCAACATCATACTCAATGGACAGAAGCTGAAAGCATTCCCCCTCAGATCGGGGACTAGACAGGACTGTCCACTGTCACCATTACTCTTCAACATAGTATTGGAAGTTCTTGCCATAGCAATCAGGCAAGAGAAAGCAATCAAAGGGATACAGATGGGAAGGGAAGAAGTCAAGCTCTCACTATTTGCAGATGACATGATAGTATACATAGAAAAACCTAAAGAATCCAGCAGAAAACTACTGGAAGTTATTAGGCAAGATAGCAAGGTATCAGGCTACAAAATCAGTGTACAAAAATCAGAGGCATTTCTTTATGCAAACACTAAATCTGAAGAAGAAGACATCCAGAAATCACTCCCTTTTACTGTTTCAGCAAAATCAATCAAATACCTAGGAATAAAGTTGACCAAAGAAGTAAAAGACTTGTATACTGAAAACTATGAGTCGCTACTCAAGGAAATAGAAACTGATACCTAGAAATGTAAAGATATCCCATGCTCATGGATTGGAAGAATAAATATCATCAAAATGAATATTCTCCACAGAGCCATATACAAATTTAATGCAATGCCCATCATAGTTCCACCAAGCTTCTTTAAGAGAATAGAACAAACACTACAAACATTTATCTGGAACATGAAAACACCTAGATTGCCAAAAACATCTCAAGGAAAAGAACCAGAAATGGAGGCATCACACTCCCAGACTTTAAACTATATTATAAAGCCATGATCATCAAAACAGCATGGTACTGGAACAAAAATAGGCACACAGACCAGTGGAACAGAATTGAAATCCCAGAAATAAATCCCCACAACTATGGACATATAATCTTTGATAAGGGAGCCCAAAGGATTAAATGGGAAAAGGAAGCTCTCTTCAATAAATGGTGCCAGGAAAACTGGGTTGTAACATGCAAAAGAACGAAATTGAACCACTTTATCTCACCAGAAACAAAAATCAACTGCAAATGCATCAAAGACCTAGATGTCAGACCAGAAACAATCAAATACTTGCAGGAAAACATTGGTAAAACACTTTCCCACATACACCTCAAGGACATCTTTGATGAATCAAACCCAATTGCAAGGAAGACTAAAGCAGAAACAAACCAATGGGACTACATCAAATTGAAAAGCTTCTGCACATCCAAAGAAACCATTAAACAAACAAAGAGACCCCTCACAGAATGGGAGAAGATCTTCACATGCCATACTTCAGACAAGAAACTAATCACCAAAATATATAAAGAGCTCAGCAAACTTAACACCAAAAAAGCAAATGACCCCATCCAAAAATGGGCAGATGATATGAACAAAACATTCACCTCAGAGGAGATCCAAAAGGCTAAAAAACATATGAAAAACTGCTCTAGGTCACTAATTGTCAGAGAAATGCAAATTAAGACAACACTAAGATACCACCTCACTCTTGTAAGAATGGCATACATCAAAAAGGACAGCAGCAACAAATGCTGGAGAGGTTGTGGGGAGAGAGGAACCCTTTTACATTGCTGGTTGGAATGTAAATTGGTACAGCCTCTGTGGAGAGCAGTCTGGAAAACTCTCAGAAGGCTAGACATGGACCTTCCATATGATCCAGTAATTCCTCTCCTGGAGTTATACCCCAAGGACTCCATAACATAAAAAAAGGTGTGTACTCCTATGATGTTCATAGCAGCACAATTCATAATAGCTAAAACCTAGAAGCAACCCAGGTGCCCAACAACAGATGAGTGGCTGAGATTGCTGTGGTATATATACACAATGGAATACTATGTAGCTATCAAGAACAATGAACCCACCTTCGCTGACCCATCTTGGACAGAGCTAGAAGGAATTATGTTAAGTGAGCTAAGTCAGAAAGATAAAGATGAGTATGGGATGATCCCACTCATCAACAGAAGTTGACTAAGAAGATCTGAAAGGGAAACTAAAAGCAGGACCTGACCAAATTGTAAGTAGGGCACCAAAGTAAAAACCCTGTGGTGAGGGGTAGACATGCAGCTTCCTGGGACAGTGGTGGGTCGGAGTGGTTGGGAGGGATGGGTCACAGTCTTTTGGTGGTGGAAATGGTGTTTTTGTACAATCCTAGTAAAATGTAGTCATATAAATCACTAGTTAATTAATATGAGAGGGGGAAATCAATTGTATGTCTCGAAGTTTTTCAAAACACAAACTGAATCTTTTCTCAATATATGCAGTGTAATTGATATGCAGACTCTCTCAAAAGCCTAGACCAAGTAGATCAGAAGCAACCAATAGCACAGCTATATACAAGATACTGGGTACTGTACAGCAAACCCTAACAAAAGGACTTTTCAAAATTAAGCCTATTACCAATTAATGTGATGATAACATTAACTATTGATTGTCTTTTTGAAACCTAAGGCAGCAGGAACCTCACATCTCCACTATAGAGCCTCTACTTCCCCCAGTCCTGGAACCATTGGATAGGGCCCACTTTCCCGTATGCCTTTCCCAATCCATATCAAATAATATTGCATCTGCCAATCACAACCTAACCAACACGATTGCCACCTCAACATGCTTCACTTCAGACTGTGTCCAGAGACTTCACGTGTGGAATGACAATCCTTCAGCTTCATTACTCAGGTGAGACCTTTCCTTTCATAGTATACTCTAATTCCATCTCAGGTGGTTCACTTTCTAACAAAGTCCCAAAACCTAGATATACACCAGTTTCTGTGAGAGAGAGTATATGTTCACACGTATCCATAAACTACTGCAAAATATATACCTGAAAGCAGAAGTACACTAGAGTTTGCAGTGAGTACCCCCCCTAACACTTCCTCTCCACTATTCCAAGCTTTGGGTCCATGATTGCTCAACAATTTGTTTGGCTTCGTATGTTAACTCTCTTTTCAGTCACCAGGTTCCAGATGTCATCAGGATGCTGGCCAGGCTTCCCTAGACTGAAGATCCCACCATTGTGTCCTGGAGCTCTGCTTCCCCAGAGACCAACCCTACTAGGGAAATAGAGAGTCAGACTGGGAGTATGGACCGACCAGTCAATGCCTATGTTCAGCGGGGAAGCAATTACAGAAGCCAGACCTTACATTTTCTGCAACCCACAATGACCCTGGGTCCATGCTCCCAGAGGGATAGAGAATGGAAAGCTATCAGGGGAGGGGTGGGAAATGGAGATTGGGTGGTGGGATTTGTGTGGAATTGTACCCCTCCTCCCCTATGGTTTTGTTAATTAATCCTTTCTTAAATAAAAAATAAAAAAATAAAAATAAATTAAAAAAAACATTTCCCAGTTTTCCATATAACAATACAACCCCCACTAGGTCCTCTGCATTCTTCTTGGACCAAAATTCTCCCCCAGCCACCCACCCACCCCAGATTCTTTTACTTTGCTGCAATAAGCCAATTCCAGTTCAGGTTCTACTTGTGTTTTCTATTCTGATCTTGTTTTTCAACTTCTGCATGACAGCGAGATTACAAAGATTCAGAAAACCCAGAATTCAATCTGTAGGAATTAGAAAACACTGAGACAAAATTAATGAGGAAGAGAAAATAATCAAAGAATAATATAATAAAATACCGCTACCCAAAGAAAAGCTTATGTTCTCAGACTGAAAGGACATTTAAAGTCACACAAAGAAAAAAAAATTCAGGGGCTGGGTGGTGCATCACCTGCTTGAGGGCATATGTTAAATAGCACAAGGACCTGGGTTCGAAACCCCCTGTCTCCACCTGCAGGAGGAACGGTTTACAAGGTGAAGAGTTCTGCACGTGTCTCTCTGTATCTCTCCTCTATCTCCCTCTTCCCTTTGATTTCTGACTGGCCCTATACAATAAACAAATAAGTCAAGATAATTTAAAAGCATTTATTTGTTTATTTACTTATTTTGCATCCAGAGATATCAATGGGGCTCAGTACTTGCACTATGGATCCACTACTTCTAGAGGCCTTTCCCCACACCCTATTTTGATCCCCTTGTTGCTCTTGTTGTTGTGATTATTTTTATTGTTCTTATTTTGGCAGTGTTGTTGGATAGGAAAGAGAGAAATCGAGAGAGGAAGGGAAGACAGAGAGGGGGAGAGAAAGACACCTGCAGACCTGCTTCACCACTTGAAAAGAAACTCCCCCTGAGATGGGGAGAAAGGGACTGGAACTGGGAACCTTAAGCCAGTCATTATGCTTTTTGCCATGCATGCTTTACCTGCTGCACTACTGCCCAGATCCCCAAAAACGTATTTTTAAAAAAAGAGGGTGAAGCCAAGATGGCAACTTGGAGACAATACCAGGTGTGAGCTCCAAAAAGAAGGAGCTTCCAACCTAGGACTCTCAGGAGAGGGTAGTATTTCTGGATCATTGGTTGTAAGGGACAGCAAGGGGTGTTTAGGTTGATATTTAAAAAGAGCCCTATAAATACATAAGGAGTCTTCTGGAGGCAAAGCTACAAGCAGCAGCAGATCAATTTCTCTCCTCTCCTCTTCTCTACCGGATCAACTAGGAATACCAAAGGTCACCACCTGGGACCAAAACAAGACAGGACTTGAATGACCACAGGTACCCACTAAATCAATGGTGAGTACAACCACATGTGGCTGGTGACAGAGAGGAGAGAGGAGCCTAAGGAGAGATTAAGTGACTGCTAACAGTCCAGCAGTTTATCAGTTGAGACACCACCTCCAGTCTGCTCCACCAACAAGGGGACAGCTGAAGGGAGGAGAGGACTCCCCAGAGACTCACCAAGTGCAACTCTGAGTCTCCATTGCTACTGCCCTCAGAATCTGGAGCAGCAACAGGGAGGGACACCAGGGGACAGAGATCTAACCAGGAAACTCAGGTGAAGACCTATACCTAGGTGGCATAGCTGAGGGGCTGTGAAAGTCTCTTTGCATAACCACTGGATTATCTCTGCCACACCCTGCTTTATCTCTTGGTCAGGAGTCAGTGATTAAGCTGAAGCCTATTGATAGTTTAAAAGCCCCCAGGCTCCCATAGCCTACAGGGAAGACAAAAAAAGAGGGTTTTAAACCACTGAGCTCCAACTCAGGGATTTAAATACTATTGAAACAACTGTTAACTTCCACCACTGTGATCCCTTATTAACTTACTTAGACACAAGTCAATCCAGGCAATAGTGTTCAGTAATTTGAAAAGTACTGATAAAAGGAACTCATAACATAATATATAAAATGGTTAAAACAAGAAGAAGAAATATTGGAGAATCAAACCAAGACAAGAGTCCAGCTAAAAGTCCTCCAGAGGGTGAAGCACAAAATAACGATTTCACCATCCAAACATTAGCTAAGGAAATAATTACAGGAGTGAGTAAAGAATTTGAAAAAATTGTAATCAGAATTACAGGAACAACAAATGAGACTATGGAAGAAAATACTAATTATCACATGGTTATTAGAGAGCTGAAAGCTGAAATCACTGAGCTAAGAACACAACTAGCTGAACAAGCTAAAACAGTATCAGAGCAGGGCAACAAAATAGATGAACTCCAGAAAACAGTAGAGGGCAGAGAGAATAGAATCAATGAGGCTGAAGACAGAATTAGCAAGATTGAGGATGAATTAGAGACAACTAAAAAAGAAGTAAGAGAACTCAAAAAGAGATTAATAGATGCTGAAAACAACAACAGAGACCTATGGGATGACTTCAAAAGAAACAATATACGTATTATTGTTATACCAGAGGAATAAACAGAAGGAGAGGAAGAAAGCATTCTCCAGGACATAATAGCTGAAAATTTCTCTAGTCTAGACAACATCAAAGACATAAAGATTCAAGAAGCCCAGAGGGTCCCAAACAGAATCAACCCACACCTAAAGACACCAAGACATATCATACATAGAATGGAAAGGAATAAGGATAAGGAAAGGATCCTGAAGGCTGCAAGGGAAAAACAAAGAGTTACCTACAAAAGAAAACCCATAAGATTAGCAGCAGACTTCTCCATACAAACACTACAATCCAGAAGAGAATGGCAAGATATCTGTCGAGTGCTCAATGAGAAAGGCTTTCAACCAAGAATACTGTATCCTACTAGACTGTCATTCAGACTAGATGGAGGCATCAAAACCTTCTCAGACAAGCAACAGTTGAAGGACTCAACAATCACCAAGCCTGCCCTGAAAGAAGTTCTGAAAGGTCTCCTATAAACAATCAGACCACCACAGATAGGACATATATCAAAACAGTCTAAAACTCTACAAGAATGGCGTTAAAATATTTTCAATCTTTGATATCAATAAATGTCAATGGCCTGAATTCACCTATTAAAAGGCACAGAGTAGGAAGATGGATCAGAAAACACAACCCAACAATATGCTGTCTACAGGAAACCCACCTAACTCAACAAGACAAACACAGACTTAAAGTGAAAGGATGGAAAACTATAATACAAGCCAATGGCCCACAAAAAGGGGCAGGAACAGCTATTCTCATATCTGACACGATAGGCTTCAAAATAGATAAGATTAAAAAAGATAGGAATAGACACTACTTAATGCTCAGAAGATCAGTCAATCAAGAGGACTTAATAATTATTAACATCTCTGCATTCAATGAGAAGCCATCTAAATACATCAAACTTCTACTGAAAGAGCTATAGCAATATATTAATAGCAACATAATTGTAGTAGGGGACTTCAGCACCCCACTCTCTCAACTTGACAGATCATCCAGGCAGAAAATCAATAAAGACATAAGGGAGGTAAATGAAGAGATAGATAAACTATAACTATTGGACTTTTTCAGAGTCATTCATCCCAAGAAACTGGAATACACATTTTACTCAAATCCACATGGGTCATTCTCAAGGATAGACCATATGTTAGGCCACAAAGACAGCATCAGCCATTTCAAGAGCATTGAAATCATCCCAAGCATCTTCCCAGACCACAGTGGAATTAAACTAAAACTTAACAATCAACAAAAGATTAGTAACAGTCCCAAAATGTGGAAGCTCAACAGTACACGTCTTAACAACTTCTGGGTCAAAGAGGAAATAAAAGAAGAAATCAAAATGTTTTGAGACTTCAATGAAAATGAAGACACAAGCTATCAAAATATTTGGGACACAGCTAAAGCAGTCCTAAGAGGGAAGTTCATAGCTATACAAACACACATTAGGAAACAAGAAAAAGCACAAATAAACATCCTGATTGCACATCTTAAAGACCTAGAAGAAGAACAACAAAGGAATCCAAAAGCAACCAGAAGGACAGAAATCACTAAAGTTGGGGCAGAAATAAATAACATTGAGAATAAGAAAACCATACAAAAGATCAACAAAAGTAAATGTTGGTTCTTCGAAAGAGTGAACAAAATCGACAAAACTTTAACCAGACTCACAAAAAAAAAAAGGGTGAAGACTCAAATAAATCAGATAGTAAATGAAAGAGGAGATATCACAACAGACATCACAGAAATTCAACATATCATGCGAGGCTTCTATGAACAACTATATGCCACCAAGCTAGAGAATCTGGAAGAAATGGACGATTTCCTAGATATCTACCAACTTCTAAAACTAAGTAAAGAGGAACTACATAACATGAACAGGCCCATCACAGCTAATGAAATTCAATCAGTTATCAAAAATCTCCCCAAAAATAAAAGTCCTTGACAAGATGGTTTTACAAATGAATTCTACAAAACCTTCAAAGAAGAACTAATACCTCTACTTTTAAAAGTCTTCCAGAAGATTGAAGACACTGGAATACTCCCTGCCAGATTCTATGAAGCCAACATCACTCTGATACCAAAAGCAGACAGGGACACAACCAAAAAAGAAAACTGCAGACCAATATCTCTGATGAACATAGATGCAAAAATATTGAACAAAATTCTAGCCAACCAGATCCAGCAGTATATCAAAAAGATTGTTCTTCATGACCAAGTGGGGTTTATCCCAGGCATGCAAGGTTGGTTTAATATACACAAATCAATCAATGTGATCCACCACATCAACAAAAGCAAGACCAAAAAAACACATGGTCATATCAATACATGCAGAGAAAGCCTTTGACAAAATACAACATCCCTTTATAATCAAAACACTACAAAAAATGGGAATAGATGGAAAATTCCTGAAGATAGTGGAGTCTATATATAGCAAACCTACAACCAACATAATACTCAATGGTGAAAAGCTGGAAGTATTTCCACTCAGATCAGGTACTAGACAGGGCTGCCCACTATCACCATTACTATTCAACATAGTGTTGGAAGTTCTTGCCATAGCAATCAGGCAGGAGCAAGGAATTAAAGGGATACAGATTGGAAGAGAAGAAGTCAAACTCTCCCTATTTTAAGATGACATGATAGTATACATGGAAAAACCTAAGGAATCCAGCAAGAAGCTTTTGGAAATCATCAGGCAATACAGTAAGGTGTCAGGCTATAAAATCAACATTCAAAAGTCAGTGGCATTCCTCTGCGCAAACACTAAGAAGAAATTGAAATCCAGAAATCAATTCCTTTTACTATAGCAACAAAAACAATAAAATATCTAGGAGTAAATCTAACCAAGGAAGTGAGACTTGTATACTGAAAATTATGAGTCACTACTCAAAGAAATTGAAAAAGACACAAAGAAGTGGAAAGATATTCCATGTTCATGGGTTGGAAGAATTAACATAATCAAAATGAATATATTACCCAGAGCCATCTACAAATTTAATGCTATCCCCATTAAGATCCCAAGCACATTTTTTAGGAGAATAGAAAAAATGGTACAAATGTTTATCTGGTACCAGAAAAGACCTAGAATTGCCAAAACAATCTTGAGAAAAAAGAACAGAACCAGAGGCATCACACTCCCAGATCTCAAACTGTATTATAGGGCCATTGTCATCAAAACTGCTTGGTACTGGAACATGAATAGACACACTGACCAGTGGAATAGAGTTGAGAGCCCAGAAATGAGGCCCCACACCTATGGGCATCTAATCTTTGACAAAGGGGCCCAGACTATTAAATGGGGATAGCAGAGTCTCTTCAACAAATGGTGTTGGAAACAATGGGTTGAAACATGCAGAAGAATGAAACTGAATCACTGTATTTCACCAAATACAAAAGTAAATTCCAAGTGGATCAAGGACTTGGATGTTAGACCACAAACTATCAGATACTTAGAGGAAAATATTGGCAGAACTCTTTTCCACATAAATTTTAAAGACATTTTCAATGAAACGAATCCAATTACAAAGAAGACTAAGGCAAGTATAAACATATGGAATTACATCAGATTAAAAAGCTTCTTCACAGCAAAAGAAACCACTACCCAAACCAAGAGACCCCTCACAGAATAGGAGATCTTTACATGCCATACATCAGATAAGAGTTTAATAAGCAACATATATAAAGAGCTTGCCAGACTCAACAAGACAACAAATAACCCCATCCAAAAATGGGGGGAGGTCTTGGACAGAATATTCACCACAAAAGAGATCCAAAAGTCTGAGAAACAGATGAAAAAATGCTCCAAGTCTCTGATTGTCAGAGAAATGCAAATAAAGACAACAATGAGATACCATTTAACTCCTGTGATAATGTCTTACATCAGAAAAGGTAACAGCAGCAAATGCTGGAGAGGGTGTGTGGGTCAAAGGAACCCTCCTACACTGCTGGTGGGAATGTCAATTGGTCCAACCTCTGTGGAGAACAGTCTGGAGAACTCTCAGAAAGCTAGAAATGTACCTACCCTATGACCCTGCAATTCCTCTCCTGGGGATATATCCTAAGGAACCCAACACATCCATCCAAAAAGATCTGTGTACACATATGTTCTTGGCAGCACAATTTGTAATAGCCAAAACCTGGAAGCAACCCAGGTGTCCAACAACAGATGAGTGGCTGAGCAAGTGTGGTATATATACACAATGGAATACTACTCAGCTATAAAAAATGGTGACTTCACCATTTTAAGCTGATCTTGAATGGACCTTGAAAAATTCATGTTAAGTGAAATAAGTTAGAAACAGAAGGATGAATATGGGATGATCTCACTCTCAGGCAGAAGTTGAAAAACAAGATCAGAAACGAAAACACAAGTAGAACATGAAATGTAATTGGCATATCACACCAAAGTAAAAGACTCTGGGGTGGGTGGGTGGGAAGAATACAGGTCCATGAAGGATGATCAATGACATAGTGGGGGTTGTATTGTTAAATGGGAAACTGAGGAATGTTATGCATGAACAAACTATTGTATTTACTGTTGAATGTGAAACATTAATTCCCCAATAAACAAATAAATTTTAAAAAATAATAAATAAATAAATAAGTGCCCTATAACTCACTCTTGGGCTGGCAAACAGAGGTCATAAAAGACAAATGAAAGAGATCTTTCGCTTGATTATTTCTGAACTAACCCTTTCCTCCCCACCCTAAAAACCAGCCTCCACAGGCAAGCCAGCTGCTCCTATCAGGCTTCCTTGGAACTATTTTCTTTACCAAGATTCCTGGCTCAGCAGGTGTGTCATTCCAAGCCTTTTTTTTTTTCTCTTTTTGAAGGGGACTGGCGCTCAATTTGAGTGACAGAATACTTGACCAATCAGGGCTTCAGCCCTGCCCTGGGAAAAACTAGCTGAATTTTTTTTTTTTTTTTGATACTTCTTCATGCGTCATTTAGGAAGGGAGCAAGGCTGCTTGCAGCCAATGCATTATTTAGGAAGGGAGCATCATTTAGGAAGGGAGGAAGGCTGCTTGCAGCCAATCTAGTGTGGTCCAAACTGCAGATTGACTGTTAGGGTTTTTACTCTATTTGATATATTATTATTATTATTATTATATACGCTGGTCCCTTTTCCTTCATCTTCAGGTTGACCAAAATTAACTGTTGTAGCTCTTTCCATAATTGGGTAAATGGGTGTGATATTCACTGTGGGAGGAACTTGTTTTTCTCTATATCTTAATTCCTAGCTAATTAAAAAAAGAATCTCCTTTCACTTTTTTTCTTTCTTCTTTCTTTTGCTTTCTGTATTCACTGACACTCATTTGGAAATTATTTTGTGGAAGAAATCTTACTCGGAGTGGACTCTGTGTGTGTGTCTCTTTTCTCTTTTATTTATTTATTTATTTATAAAAAGGAAACATTGAGAAAACCATAGGGTAAGAGGGGTACAACTCCACATAATGCCCACCACCAGAACTCAGTATACCATCCCCTCCCCTGATAGCTTTTCTATTCTTCCTATTCTCAGATTGGGCTCTGTGTGTATGTGTGTGTGTTTACTCTTTTCTTTTCTCCTCTTGCTATCTCTAGAATATATAGTGGACAGTAGATTTGCATAATTGTCTATTCCTGCTTTGTCTTTTTTCCTTTCTCTTCTTTTTCTTTTCTTTTCTTATTTTCTTAGACTGAAGGTGTTGTTTGGCTAACTGGTGTCAGGCACTGAGCCATCTCCCTGCTCCATCCTATATTACTGATACTCTGGTCTATTTACATAATCATTGTTTTGCCTGAAAGATCACCACCCATCCCAATTGATCTATCTTCTTTCTACCTTGAGACCAACCCTGCCTGCAGGGTAACAGTAATCCCACCAGCTAAAACCCTCGCAACAATTGCTAAGGAAGCTTCCACCTTCCCAGCATGATTTTGCCTTTCTCCACCCCATTTCCTAGCCATTTCCATTTCCAACTTGCCACTTCTGGTTTTATCCTATAAAAGCATGACTCTCTGATCAATAGATCCTTTTGCATTACCACGCTGCCATGAGTTCCTGAGTCATCTTTCTCCCACATCTCTGAGGGAGTATCAGCCCAGGCTGAGTCTGGTCAAGTTCTCTTCAACACAGAGAGCACACACCCAGAGAAGAGGCACCCCCACACTAGCCTGGCAAACTGGTATGGGATGAACTGCATAAATCTTTGCTTCAGTTGTTACTGTTGTACTTTCTGGGGTTTGTGACTGTATTTGTGAAAAGACTTTAGTTTAGCATGGCTTATACTCAAAACGCAATAACTAAAGAACAACAGAACAGAAAAATACAAGCCACATCAATTAAAAAAATGGTTAGATCAAGAGCAATTATAACTGCTGCTACCACAATTAGTCAGGACAGGAGACCAGAAGAAACTTCATATCAGTCAGAAGTAACCATAGTTAGGAAAAGTATGGAAGCAATAGTAGATGTAATAATCACAGAAATGAAGACAACTATGGGGGAAAGGGCTATCAGAAATAGGAAAACCACAGATGAGATCCTCAAGGAAAATACTAACTATTAGGAGGTAATTAGAGATTGAAAGCTGAAATAGCTGAGTTAAAAGACCAATTAGCAGAACAAGCTAATACTATAACTGAACTGAAGAAAGAATCTGAGGGAAGGGAAAGCAGGCTAAGAGAAGAAAAAACAGAATGAGCTAGAGAAAACTTAGGAAGAAGTAAAAGAGCTAAAAAAAAAGAGATTAGTAGACACTGAAAACAAAAAAAAGAGACATATGGAATGATCTCCAAAGAAGCAACATTCATATAATTGGACTACCAGAGGAAGAAAGAGAGGAAAGGGAAGTAAACATTCTACAGGTAATAATAAAAAAAAAAAAAACTTTCCATCCCTAAACAACAGAATTGACATTAAGATTCAAAAGGTCCAGAGAGTCCCAAACAAAGATACATCATAATACAAACTAAGATACATCATAGTTACAATGAAAAGAAGTAAAAATAAAGAAAAGATCCTCAAGGCTGCAAGAAAAAACAAAAAGGTACGTACAGGGAAAAACCTATAAGACTATCAGCAGACTTCTCCACTCAAACTCTAGCAGAAAAGAATAGCAAGATATCTATTGAACCCTGAATGAAAAAGGGTTCAACCAAGGATAATATATACTTCTAGAGTTTCATTCAAACTAGATGAAGGGATTAAAACCTTCTCAGAGAGGCAACAGTTAAAGAAGGCAACCATCACCAAGCCTTCCCTGAAAGAGGTTCTAAAAGACCTCTCTCTTATAAACAAGAACATCACCATAATACTTGCCATATATCAGAGCAAATAAGAAAATCATTGAATAATGGCACTGAAACATCTTAAATCTATAATATCAATAAACGTCAATGGTTTAAACTCACCCATTAGAAGGCACAGAATGGGAGGATGGATCAGAAAACACAACCCAATCATATGCTGCTTGCAAGAATCCCATCTGACTCAACAATACAAACACAGACTTTAAGTAAAAGGATAGAAAACTACGTACAGGCTAATGGACCACAAAAAGGGCAGGAAAAGCCATTCTCATCTCTGACACAATAGAATTTAAATTAAATAAAGTGATAAAAGATAGGCAAGGCAATTACATAATGATCAGAGATCAATCAACCAAGAAGATATAACAATTAATAACAGCTATGCGCCCAATGAGGGATCATCTAAATATATCAAATTCCTACTGTAAGAACTACAAAAATATATCAATACTAATGCCATAACAGTGGGAGACTTCAGCACCACACTCTCACACTTAGATCAACTAAGCAGAGAATAAAAAATGAAACAGAATTAATTGAAGATGGATAGACTAGACCTCCTGCACATTTTCAGTTCTTCAGCCCAAGAAACTGGAATACATTCTTTTCAAATTCACACAGCACATATTCAAGGATAGACCACATGTTAAGCCACAAAGAAAGTATCAACAAATTCAAAAGCATTGAAATCATCCCAAGTATCATTTCAGATCACAATGGAGTAAAGCTAACATTCAACAATAAACAGAAAATTACTAAAAGTCACAGAATTTGGAAACTCAACAACATGCTGCTTAATAACCACTAGGTCAAAGAGACATTCAAGCAATAAATTCAAATGTTTCTAGAAACAAATGAAAATGAAGACACAAGCTATCAAAATATTCAGGACACAGCTTAAGCAGTACTGAGAGGGAAACTCATAGCCATAAAAGCACACATTAGAGAATAAGAAAAAGCTCAAATAAACAACCTTAATGAATGCCATAAGGACTTAGAAAAAGAGGAACAAAGGAACCATAAAGCAACCAGAATGATAGAAATCACTAAAACTAGAGCAGAAATAAACTATATTGAAAATAAGAGAACCATACAAAAGATCAATGAGGACAAATGTTGCTTCTTTGATATATTAAACAAGATTGAGAGACAGGCAGTAGTAGCATAGCGGATTAAGCACACATGGTGTGAAGCACAAAGACCAGCGTAAGGATCCTGGTTCAAGAGGAGATATCACAACTGACACCACAGAAATCCAGAAAATCATGTGAAACTTCTATGAAGAACTATACATCACCAAGCTAGGGAATCAGGAAAAAATGGAAGAATTCCTAGAAACATATACCCTTCCAAAACTGAACCAAGAAGAATTACAAAACCTAAGTGGATCAATCACAGACAAAGAAATTAAAACAGTTATTAAGAATCTTCCCAACAACAAAAGTTTTAGAAAGGAATTATACAAAACCTTCAGGAAACAGCTAATACCTATACTTCTAAAGCTCTGCCAAAAGATATACGAAACAGGAACACTCCCTTCCAACTTCTATGAAGCCAACATCACCCTGATACCAAAAGCAGATAAAGACACCAAAAAAAGGAAAACTGGGAGTTGGGTGGTAGCACAGCGGGTTACACACATGTGGCGTGAAGTGCAAGGACTGGCATAAGGATCGCAGTTAGAGCCCCTGGCTCCCCAACTTCAGGGGAGTCATTTCACAAGTGGTAAAGTAGGTCTGCAGATATCTATCTTATTCTCCCCCTTCTGTCTCCTTCTCCTCTCTCCATTTCTCTCTGTCCTAACAACAATGACATCAATAACAACAATAATAACTAAAACAATAAAAAACAAGGGCAACAAAAGGGAAAATAGATTTTAAAAAGAAGGAAAACTACAGATAAATATCTCTGATGAACATAGGTGCCAAAACATTGAGCAAGATCCTGGCCAACTGGATATAGCAGTATATAAAAAAGATTGTTTATTAGGACCAAGTGGGATTTATCTCAGGAATGCAAGGCTAGTTCTATATAAGTAAGTCAATCAATTTCATTCACAAACCACAAGATTACCTTAATAGATACAGAGAAAACCTTTGACAAAACCCAACACCTACTCATGCTCAAAACACTATAAAATATGTGTATAGATGGTAAATTCATCAAGATACTGGAGTCCATATACAGCAAACCTACAGGTAACATCAAACTGAAAGGACAGAAGCTGAAAGCATTCCCCCTCAGACTGGGAACTAGACAGGGTTGTCCATTATCACCATTACTCTTCAAAATAATAGTGGGAGTTCTTGCCATAGCAATAAGGCAAGAGAAAGGAATCAAAGGAACTCAGAGTGGAAAGGAAGAAGTCAAGCTCTCACTACTGAAAAACATACTCTATGCTACACCTGAGGAAGATGTGTCAATATTAGGGCAGCATGGAATGTTCCTACTCATGACTATAGAATGTCACCTAAGATCTAGAGGGATACAGTGGTCACATAGGCTCCTAAGCTAATTATGGACTCCAGATCACATCAAATCAATAAGTTTACAGTCAACAATATTTATACCCCTTTCCCATATTAGGGAGGTACTCTCTTCCCTGATCCAGCTTTCTGGTACTTTTTCTAACCATGACATTATCTCCCCAGACAATAACTTGGATCCACCTGCATATCAGATTTCAGGCTCAAGGGCAAAATGAAAAAGGAAAAAAAAAAAAAACTAGTATAGCCACAGTCTCTTTGGAATATAACTAAAATATGCCTACTAGCTATTTACAAAATGGAGTACCCCCCCCCCCAACTCTTCATCTGCACTATTCCAGCCCTTAGGTCCATGATTGGGCAACACTTTGTTTGATTTTATATGTTCACTCTTTTTCAGCCACCAGGTTCCAGATGCTAGCATGATGCCAACCAGACTTCTCTGGACAAACAACCCCACCAATGTGTCCTGGAGCTCCACTTTCCCAGAACCCTACTCCACTAGGGAAAGAGAAAGACAGGCTGGGAGTATGAATTGACCTGTCTACACCCATGTTTAGTGGGGAAGCAATTATAGAAGCAGACCTTAAACCGTCTGCATCCCACAATGTCCTTGGGTCCATACTCCCAGAGAGTTAAATAATAGGAAAGCTATTCAGGGGAGGAGATGTGAAATGGAGTTCTGGTGGAAATTGTGTGAAGCTGTACCCCTCTTATCCTATGTTTTTTTCAGTGTTTCCTTTTTATAATTAAAAAATTTTTAAAAAAAGAAAAAGAGAACACCTAAGCCTTATTTTAGTATCCCCTTGCTTAAAACTTTCAATGCTACCTTTAGATTTTAAAAATTAACTGACCTTTTCTGTATGGCTACACTCACAATAGGCAATTCTACAACCCCCATTCCCTTTTATTTTCTGCAATTTATACAAACCTGACCTCCCAGGGTATTGCACATGGTGTGCCCCTATTATGAACACCACTGTTTCCTCATATCCCTTTGCTTCTGCACTCCATTCTTTCTTCATTTTCAGTGTACGCGACCCTTTCTCTTGGAGGTCTTCCTGGGTAGAGTGTTCCCATGTTCCCACAAAATATTCCTCTTACTCTGTCTGTTGCAATCATAATTAGTGTTATTTATTCATAGGTCTCATCTTCTCTGGATTTGTGTTGTTTGTTGATATTGAGTTGGCTTTTGTACCTAGCTTAGTTCTTCCACATGTATATCAATGGGATCTCTATCACCCAAGAAGAAAAAAGATGATTCCTAGATAAATAAAAATAACCTTACATATTTTATGAAAATATCAGAGATGCACAAATAGTACAAAAATCAGATCATTATATAATTATGATTTTAAAGTTTCATGGGGAAAGATAGGAAGACAATCAAGAAAAAAACGTATCTGAGGGGCCGGATGGTGGCACACCTGGTTGAGTGCACATGTTAGTTACAGTGCACAAGGACCCAGGTTCGAGCCCCTGGTCCCCACCTGCAAGGGGAAAGCTTTGCGAGCAGTGAAGTAGGACTGCAGGTGTCTCTCTGTCTTACTCTCTCTCTCTCCTTCTCAATTCCTAGCTGTCTCTGTCCAATAGATAAATAAAGATAATAAAAAAAAATACATTTCTGAGGCAAAAAAAGTCATAAAAACAATGACTAAGAAATGCTGTGCCAATAAAATGCTTAGAGATATATGACTCTTAAAAATTACAAATATTGAATGAGAAAAGTTAAGATAGAAGAAAACATTAACTTTTATTTGGGGCAGGGGTCAAACTAAACTCTTGAAGCCTGTTGTGAATGCAGATGATGCTTTCTAACTTCACCATCCTCAGAAACCTGAGTATAAGGTAAATTGTCTAGTGAGAAAAAATTCTCAGGGGTGGTTGATGCTGCTCTCTAGCCTTATATCTAGCCTTATATCTATGCAATCTTAGAGCTTTGAAACAAATAATATATACAGAGAAAAGAGAAGTGGAATTCTCAAAATGTATATAGGTTTCTGCGTAGTTGGAGTTTGCAAATTTAGCCACTGTTCAGGGCTATAAGGTAATGATTTGATGTGGACACTGATCTGACTAGATACCAACTACAATCTACTTCTACAAAATTCCCGAGGAAATATCCAATCAGATCAAAACTATTAGGTAAATATGGACTTTTTCCAAGAGATAGAACAGTTATAGGATCTATCCCATATTAAACATGCAATAATTATTAGTGATTATTGTTTTTTCTAATGCTTGTAACAGTAATATAACTTGTATTCATTTCTCACTATAGTTTCAGATCACAATGTGCAATATTAAAGCAAGCATTTCATTAATATGTTATAAACAAATGAAATAAAATTCTATTCCTCTTTCTCCATTTTGACTTTTCCCTTTTTTGAAACCAATATTAGATACAAGTGAAACATTCAGGAACTTTCAGTTAACTTTTTTTTTTAATGAGACTGCACAGCTTTTGTAGAGATTTTGGTCATTTTCTTTTGATCTCTGATTATACTGGGCATGTATATGAATTTTTAAATTAATGCAGCAGTTATCCTATATTTCATTTTTACTCAATGAATATATTTCCCCCCAATATCACAGTCCTTCCAATTTGGATGCAGAAGCTGCCAGAGACCACACGTGACCTGGCATAATTGTTGCCATTTATTCACTGTGAGGCTGTCATCATACATGCGGCCAAATATTCATGAGACAGAGCTCAGGCTGTGACTGCCTCAGATAGCACTTGAGATTGAAAATCAATCTCTAAACCAACGCTAGAAAGAGAATCTTGCACAGCAGAACATCGTGCTGACTACCCGTGAAAACTCAGTACCTTTTACTTATCATAGATGACAAATGAGCCTAGGATGAAATATGTCTGTCTGTCTGATTATAACAGCCTGACACTGAGCGCCCAACTCTGAAATGTGATAATTATCGATCAATGTTGAGCACAATCTGGAGTTTTAGAAACAGACTGTCATTTGCAGATTAGAGTCGACATAAGAAATTCATGACTGTTGGTTGTTTGTGCTTATCTGCCATGTGCATATGTCCTTTACCTTCAAGATACATGCAAGTGCTACAAGTGTGTGTGGGGGGAAATCAGGCATCGTGGCTGAAGAATTTTGTGCACCTTGACCTGCTTCACCATAAAAAAAAATGTGCTGCTCTTTTACATGTCATTTATTGGCTTATTGGGAAAATCATGACTTTCCTGGCTACCCAATACTTATATACACGTTGGAGAAGTTGGATAAAAACAATACTGCCATTCGTTAAGCATTATCTCTGTGTCAAATGCACTGATAATAAAATCTATTTTATCACTTTAATTCCCTCCAACAAATCCTTAAGATAGGAATGTAGTAGGTGGGCAAAGAACTAAGGCATGGATGAATTAAGAATTGATGATTGTCAGTCACAGATGGCAAACTTGGGCATGGTTTTTTAGTAAATCAAATTTATAGTTTTAATAACTGCTTTATAAGGAATCATTAAATCATCTCCGAGAACAAGTCACTTGACAATGGAAGTAAATAAATGCAAAATAAGGCAGCATAGTGAAATAGCTAATCTATATACACTTTATATTTGGTAATATCTAAAGATTTTAAATGTTTCATTTATAATTTAAATTTCCATAGATTATCACAGTGTTAAAATGGATGTAAGGGTGGGAAATAATATATCCAGGCCAAGGAATACAACATGAAGTAAAAATATTCCCGGGGTGGGGGGGGTTGGACGGTGCGCACCCGGCTATGTGCATATAGTGCAAAGCACAAGGACTCTTACAAGGGTCCCGATTCAAGACCCCCTCCACTCCCCACCTTCAGAGGGGTAGCTTGACAAGTGGTGAAGCAGGTTTGCAGGTGTCTACCTTTCTCTCTCCCTCTCTATCATCCCCTCCTCTCTCAATTTCTCTCTGTACTATTGAAAAAGAAAAGGAAGGAAGGAAGGAAGGAAGGAAGGAAGGAAGGAAGGAAGGAAGGAAGGAAGGAAGGGAAAAACAAAAAAACGGAAAAATGGCCACAGGAGCAGTGGATTTGTAGTGCAGTCACAGAGCCCCAGCAATAACCCTGGACCAAAAAATTTATATACTCCTTGGGAACACCAGGGCTAAGATGGGACTTCATTTCAACATACACTAGATTTTCAGCTAAAGATGTTGAAATTTTTCCTCTGGTGTAACCATTCATGGAGTTGACCAGAAAAACTATGTATCTCACTTGATAATCTGCTGGACTAGCATGACATCACTTATAACTAATAAAAAGGCATTCTATGCTCATAAATTGGTTGAATTAACGTCAATAAAATGACTATTCTACCCACAGTTACATACATATTTAACACAATCCCTATCATGGTCCTGCAAAATTTCTTAAAGAGAAAGATGAATGAAAGATACAAAAGTTTATCTGGAGATATAAGATACCCAGGATAGGCAAAGCAATCCTGAGAGAAAAGAGCAAGAATGGAGGCATTCCTAATCTCAAAAAATATTTACAGAGACACTAGAATCAAAATGCACTGGTACTAGAACCAAAATAGACACACAGAGTAGTGGAATAGAACTGAGAGTTGAGACATTTGTCCTCATACTTACAGACAACTAATTTCTGATGAGGGAACCCAAAATATCAAATAAAATAAGAAGAGCCTATTCAACAAATGGTGTTGGGAAAGTTTGGCTGAAACATGCATAAGACTGAAACTGAACTACAACAAATTATCATACACAAACATCAACTCCAAGTGGATCAAAGATTTAGAAGTTAGACTAGAAAATATTAAATATTTAGAAGAAAACATAGGCAGACCTATCTTCTATGTAAGTTTTTGTAACATCTTCATGGATTCAAATCCAGCTGTAAGGAAAACAAAAGAAAAAAAAATAAGCCAACAGTACTACATCACTGAAAAGTTTCTGCACAGCAAAACCAATTACCACCATAACAGAAAGGACACCCCCACAAAAAAAAGGATAAAAAACTTATGTGTCATATGTCAAACAGAGGACTGATTACCAAAATACACAAATAACTCACCAAACTCAACAATAAAATGACAATGTCATTGAAATATTGAAGGGAAGACATCTTCCAAAAAGAGATGCAAAGGGCCAACAGACATATGAAAAAAATATCAAAATCACTGGTAATATCAGGTAAATGCAAATAAAAATAATAGATATATAATTTTTACATCTGTGAGAATATCACAATTAGAAAAGACAAACACTAACTCTTGGAGATGGTGGGCAGTGGGGTGGAGGACTCTCCTACACTGCTGGTGGGAATGTGCTGATTCAATCTCTATGGAAAACAGTCAGTAACAGTCAATGAGTTAACAGTCTGATGCCAGGATAGCCTGAGGGTGCTTCTTCCCGAGCAAGTGCTCTCTGGGTTGGAGAGAACTCAACTGGAGCTAATCTAGGCTGCTGTGTGGGAGAGGAATCAGGAACTCGTGCTGAGCTAACATTGCAGGAGATACACTCTGGAACTCTCAGAGCCAGAAAGCAATTCCAAGTGTTTTTACTCAGAAAAGCAGCTTGTATATATACTAGCCAAGTAGGGTGGAAACAGGGTGTGACGTAGAGAGGGTGGAGCAGAAAGACAGTGGTGGAGATCAGGGTGACTACGAGAGGGGGCGGAGCAAAAAGACATCATGAACCAGTGGGGATTAAACCAATGTCCTGGAGGGAGGGTGGTGCTTAGTTAACAGTGGTTTATGTAAATAGACTGCAGCTTTAAGTGGGATCAAACCAATGCCCTGCAGGCATGACAGTGCTTAGTTAAGTAGGATTAGAGACAGAAGCTTTAAGCCGGGGGAGTTGGCATACTACCCAACAGTCTGATACTCATCAGAGTTCTAGGAATGGATCTACCAAATGATCCCACAATCACTCTCCTAAGAATTTACCCAAGGAAAACAATAACACTTATCCAGAAAGATCTATGCACCCCAATGTTCATAGCAACACAGTTCATAATAGATCCAACTTGGAAGCAACCAAGATGCCCAATGACCAATGAAAGACTGAAAAAAAACTGTGATACATAATCACAACTGCATAATATGAAGCTGTTAAAAAATGATGATATCACCTTTGTAATATCTTGGTCCAAAACTGAAGGTATTTTGTTGAGAGAGACAAATAAGAAAAAGAAAGACCAATACCAGTCTCACCTATAAGTGGAATTTAAGAATAAAAGAAAACCTAAGGTGAAATATGGACTGGGACTGCACCAAAGCAAAGGACTCTGGAGAATATGAAAAATATCCAGGATGAAAGGACACTGGAGTCCTGATGGATTGCTTAGACGCTTATCAAGGGAGATGAGAGGTTGTGCCCATATGTTAAAAAACGTACTGTATGCCATAATACTCTCCATTAAAAAAAAAAAAAGCAGCAATGCTCTCATTTGACCCACATTAGGATAATCTAGGAAGCTCAAGAATATGAATATTTTAAATTAATAAATATAAGAATATTAATAACGTGCCCTGGGGCCCTGTTTCCCCAGAGCCCCATCCCATTAGGGAAAGAGACAGGCTGGGAGTATAGACCGACCTGCCAATGCCCATGTTCAGTGGGGAAGCAATTACAGAAGCCAGACCTTCCACCTTCTGCACCCCACAATGATCCTGGATCCATACTCCCAGAGGGATAAAGAACAGGGAAGCTATCAGGGGAGGGGATGGGATACAGAGTTCTAGTGGTGGGAATTGTGTGGAGTTGTACCCTTCTTAACCTATGGTTTTTGTCAGTGTTTCCTTTTTATAAATAAAAACTTTTAAAAAGGCAAGATATTAATAACTAACAATACCTAAACTTTAATCCTAGATATTTTTATTTGACTTAACTGCAGTGGGATTTGGGCAATAATATATATATATTAGCTCTTTTTTGGAGAAATATTGGTTTAGAAAATTATTGTCACAGGTGTACCATTTCATGTTGTCTTATGAGAGTGTCAGCACTTATCAAATTGTATTTTTACACCATGAGTAACTGGATCTCCACTGTCATTTCAGTTCCCTTCTAGTACCCCACTTTAGAGTCCTTGAATCTACAGCAATAGAGTATAACTAAAATTAAAGCATCTGTGTTCCCTTTATTTATTGCTTAACATTACTGTTTAAAGTTCCCCCAACTTATTCTAATGTGCATCCTAGACTTACACCTACAGCGAGAGAGAGGGAGAGGGAGAGGGAGAGTAAGAGAGAGAGGCTAAGACCTAAAACACTGTTTCCTTGCTCATGAAGCTTTCCCCCTACCAGTGGGGAACATGGGTTTTTGTGCATTGTGACTTGTGGGCTCTATCAGGTTCACCACTGTGACCTGGCACCCAGAACAATACTTTTGTAAGTGTCAGTATTTACTCTCCCTGACATCTTTATACCTTGTCTTTACCATATACACAATTCTACTTTTTAGTCAATATACTTGATTTTTAATAGATTTACCTCTTTGCTATTGGATAGAAAGTTCTATCCCAAAAAAGGCTCACTACCCATAGTTCACAGCAATTAATTACATTGGAAATTTTATTGTCATTTTTTCTCTTTGAGAATGTTTGCCATCATCTACCACCCTCACAAATTTCATCAATTTCCTTAAATCCACATCCAAGTATTATCATTTTAAAACATGCAAATATACATAGAACTACTGTGTACACTTAAAATCCTGGAGTCCTTTTAATTTATGATTGTTTTTTGTCATTTCCTTTTAGCCTTTTCCATTTTATCCCATAGCAGTTTTGTGTAACTTGCATCTATTACCAAGAAGGTTAAAGACTATAACATACATATTCATATTTTGTACTCTCTAAATAAATTTTATAAGCATGTGTCAAATAAATGAATAAAAGAAATGAATAGGGGGTTCCCGGAAGATGGCAGACTGAGAAGCTGCCAGTGGCTTAAGCTCTGACCACATCTTCTGGAAACAGTAGGATTTTCTGCCTTTAGTAGGCCAGTCAATAAGGGGTCCTAGCGGTGATACCAAGGAGGTGACTATAACTTAATTTGGGTTAAACAATAGAGTAGGAAAAAAGGGAAAAACATTTTTTTCTTTTAAAATTATTAAGCACACCTCCTCCCATTCCCCCCCCATAACCAGTCCCTGGGGACCAGCTCCTAGCAGGCTCCCCTGCTGAGCTTCTTTCTGTACCAAGATTCCTGTCCCACCAGGGAGTGTCATTCATTCTAAGTCTATACCCTTCTGAAACCTCTGGCCTTTTTTCTTTCTAAGTAGCCAACCCCCCCACCTCACCCCACATAGCTAATTAAATAATTAAAAATAAATAAATAAACTCTTTCCTTTCACCGCTCTTTTATGACTGTTCTTTTTCTTATCTTTTTCTTTTCTCTCTCTCTTTTTTCTTTTTCTCATTCTTGTCATCCTTTCTTCCTTAATCCTACAGCTTCCAATGCCACAGGTCCCATCCCCCACACCACCAAACAGTGTGATTTTTTGAATTCACTGATACACATTTGGAAATTATTTTGGGGAAGAATTCTGACTCAGAGTAGACTCTCACTGTGAGTATCTGCTGGGAAATTATGCAGATCCAGTCACATCTGCCATGTTGTCCCCACAGGCTACTGCTAGTTCCAGTGAGAGTTGGGACATTCTCGGAGTGTCTGTTTCGCCATGTTATGCCCTCAGGGCATTGTCTATTTCCTGGAAATATTTGGAGTGCTTTGATCACTCCTCCCCCCTCCCATTCTCACAAGAGTTATCCTACCCTGGAGTCCTATGGTTAATCCTCCCCCTTCCCATTCTCACGAAAGCTACTCCTATAAAAGCCATTCTTCTTCCGCACCTCGCTCTCTTGCCAGTGTTTCACTTCAGTGTTCAGACGCAGGAAAGGTTACTGTGTGAGGTAGCCATTTTTGCTACCTCCACATGGCCCAACCTGTTTCTCTAGCACCCAACTCTTAGGTCCCAGCACAAATAAAGACTTGTGTTCCCTCTTCACTCCGGACCTCCTCTCTCTCTTCTCCACAGCACACAACAACAAGTATCTCTGCTCAACTTCCCTTCCTCCTTTAGCTACCCCTAGAATATACAGTGGATAGTAGATTTGCATAACTGTCTATTTCAGCTATTCTTGTCTAGTCCTGAGGTTTCTTTTCTTTTTTTTTTTCTCTTTCTTAACAATCAGCTGCCTCTGATCATGAGGTTTAAGGTAATCTGGGACAGGGTTTTTTTTTTTTACCCTGCTCTATTTTATTATTAATATTATATAAAGGCATACATCTTCCCCCCCTTTAGGTTGATCAGAATTAACTCTTAGTGTATCTTTCATTGCTAGGGTAGTGGGCATCTTATCTATTGTGGGAGAAACTTGTCTCTTTACTCCTACCTTCTCTACAGACTCTCCCCTCCCTCCTTCTCCTAGCTAATTAAAAAAATCAAATTACATTAAATTAAAATAAAAATAAAGTAATCAAAAAAAACCTTTCCTCTCACTGCTCTTTAATTACAGCTCTTTTTCTTATCTTTTCCTTTTCTCTCACTTGTCTCTTCTTTCTTTTTCTTTTTTCTTTTTTTTATCTTGTCATACACTTCTTCCTTCCTTCTTCTTTGCCTTTCTGAATTTATGAATTATTTTGGGGAAGAAATCTGAATCAGAGTAGACTCTCTATGTGTGTATCTCTGCTCTACTTCCCTTTCTCCTCTTGTTATCCATAGAATATACAGTGGATAGTAGATTTCCATAACTGTCTATTCTTGCTATCCCTTCTTTCTTTACTCTTTATTCTTCACTGGGATTTGGTTACTATTTTTTCACAGACTGGAGAAATTGTTTGGCTAACTGGTAGTGATTAAACTGCTTCAATACTTGCTTCAGTTGCTACTGTAATTCCTGAGGTTGGTGAGTGCAATTGTCATAAAGGTATTTAGTACAGTGTTTCTTGTGCTCAAGACACAACAACTGAGGAATAACAGAGCATAAAAAAGAAACACATGAATCAAAAAAATGGGTAGATCAAAAAAAAATAAAACTGCTACTCCAATGAATGAAGACAAGAGCCCAGAAGAAACTAAAAATCAGCCAGAAGTAACCATAGATAAGAAAAGTATGCAAGCAATAATAAACTTATTAATCACAGAAATGAAAACAACATTGGAGGAAAGGAATGGCAGTATTAGGGAAACAACAGTTGAGACCCCCAAGGAAAATACTGATTATCTTGAGGCAATTAGAGAACTGAAAGCTGAAATAGCTGTAATGAAGAAAGAAGCTGAGGCAAGGGAAAGCAGACAAACAGAAGCAGAAAGCAGAATTAGTCAGACAGAGGATGAGTTACAGAAAATGAAGAAAGAGGTGAAAACAACAACAGAGACACATGGGATGATCTCAAAAGAAGTAACATTCACATAATTGACCTGCCAGAGGAAGAAAGAGAGGAAGGGGAAGCAAGCATTCTAGAGGAAATAATAGAAGAAAACTTCCCAGACCTGAATAGCAAAAAGGACATCAAGATTCAAGAGACCCAGAGAGTACCAAACAGAATCAACCCAGACCTGAAGACACCAAGACACATCATAGTCACAATGAGAAGAAGTAAGGATAAAGAACGGATCCTAAAGGCTGCAAGAGAGAAACGAAAAGTCACATACAAGGGAAAACGCATAAGATTATCTGCAGACTTCTCCACTCAAACTCTAAAAGCCAGAAGAGAATGGCAAGATATCTATCGAGCCCTGAATGAAAAAGGGTTTCAACCAAGGATAATATATCCTGCTAGACTTTCATTCAAACTAGATGGAGGGATCAAAACCTTCTTAGACAAACAACAGTTACAGGAGGCAACCATCACCAAACCGGCCCTGAAAGAGGTTCTAAAAGACCTCTTATAAACAAGAACATCACTATAATACTGGCAATATATCAGAGCAAACAAAAAATTTTTTTGAACTACAATACATTAAATCCATAATATCAATAAACGTCAATGGCTTAAAATCACCCATCAAAAGGCACAGAGTGCGGGGGATGGATAAGAAAACATAATCCAACCATATGCTGCTTGCAAGAATCCATTCTGTCACAGCAAGATAAACACAGACTTAAAGTGAAAGGTTGGAAAACTATCATACAGGCTAATGGACCACAAAAAAGGGCAGGAACAGCCATTCTCATCTCAGACACGATAGATTTTAAATTAAATAAAGTAATAAAAGATAGGCAAGGACATTACATAATGATTAGAGGATCAATCAGCCAAGAAGACTTAACAGTTATTAACATCTATGTACCCAATGAGGGACCATCTAAATATGTCAAGCATTTACTGAAAGAATTTCAAAAATACATCAATAGTAATACAATAATAGTGGGAGACTTCAATACCCCACTCTCACACTTAGATCAACAAAGCAGATAACCAACAAAGATACAAGAGAATTGAATGAAGAGATTGACAGACTAGACCTCTTGGACATTTTCAGAGTTCTTCACCTCAAAAAACTGGAATACATCTTCTTTTCAAATCCATATAACACATACTCAAGGATAGACCACATGATAGGCCACAAAGACAGCACCAATAAATTCAAGAACATTGAAATCATCCCAAGTATCTTCTCAGACCACAGTGGAGTAAAACTAACATTTAACAACAAACATACAATTATTAAAAGTCACAGAATTTGGAAACTAAACAACATACTCCTTAAGAACCACTGGGCCAGAGATTCACTCAAGCAGGAAATTCAAATGTTCCTAGAAATGGATAGGGCCAACAAGATAGTTCACCTGGAAAGAGAGCTGAATTTGTTATAGGTATCACTCAGGTTTAAACACAGCCACCATGGTATCTTTTCCTCTCTTTCTATGTTTCTGTTTCTCTCTTTCTGTCTAGAAAGAAAAAAAATCAGCTCATAGTGGTAAATCCTCTGTGATGACATAAAAAATAGAAGTAAACACCCCACATGCAGGGGAAAAGCTTCATGAATGGCTTCATGAATGGTCAAGCTGCAGGTGTCGCTCTGTCTCTCTCCCTCTCTATTTCCCCTCCCCCTCTCTATTTCTCTCTATTTCTGTCTCTATCCAAAAATAAATTAGTTGACTTAAAAAGAGCAAAAAGATTAGAAGTGAGCAAATATAACTCTTTGTTTCCTGACATTTCAAAAAAAAATCTAATATAAATATATTGGCTTAAGCTTGAGTACATCTAGTAGGAAGAAGTGTCATGTAGATGCTCAATAAATACTTATTGAATTTATTTATTATGTATCTTAATAGTCCATTTCTACATGCATTAATTTCACAAGACCTTATTTCACTGGAAATGAAATGTTAGCTCTAGGGATATTCTAGAATTTCAAAAAGCTTCATAAAGAAAACCTGAAGATTAGAGATCATAGCTTTTGATTCATAACCAAGAATTTACATAAGAAATTCACAGTCATATTAAATTACATATCATCAACTACCTGTTATACTTCACAATATTAACCTGGTGCATTATTTATGAGAAGCTGGATTTACTCTCCGTCATTGATTCCCAGCTGGTTATAATATTCAAACATCAAGTTTGGTCCTAAAAATTCTACATACCAATGGGCTAGGATGACGCTTGAGTTTATATTCTTTAAAAGGACTATGTTCTTACTACATATTATATGCTAGGCATTGCTCAATGTGGCTTACACACATTAGTTCATTTCACTACCAACAAGTCTTCAGAAAAAGAGTCCTAAATTAAAGTGAAGGTGTGGGTCATTAGGTAATCAAACTTAATAGGACTACTGCAATATTGGTCTTTTTTATTACTCTATCCCTAGCACCTGGACTATTGCACTGTAGAGAGTAAGTCTTAATCAATATGAACTGAAGTAATTAATTTGTCTACATTACAGAATTGGTAATGAGAGAATATTTCTAGGTTTCTCTACTTTTCTATCACCCTATGCTATTTCTTCTGCAGTTTGCACTTGGATGTCTTTGAACCTGCATCCTTAACACATTATATGAGTTTATTAAAAATACAAAATCTCAATCCCACCCTTCTCAGAACTCCTAAATTGGAATCCTGCATGGCACAATAATTCTAGGTACTTCTAACACACATTTAATTCTGAGATATACCAGTGCTTGCACTTCACAGAAGATGATTACATACATTCTGTAACTTTTTTTTTTTTTTTTTTTGCTACGAAGGTTATTGCTGGGGCTCTGTGCCAGCTCTGCGAATTCACAGCTCCTGGCAGCCACTTCCTTTTTTTCCTTTGCACTTTATTTTCATTTGACAGGACAGAGAAATTTAGAAGAGATGGGGAGATAGAGGGAGAGAAAGATAGATACCTGTAGTCCTACCTCACTGCTCATGAAGTATCCTCCCTGCAGGTGGAGAGCAGAGCTCCAACCCTAATCCTTGTGCATGGTGATATGCGCATTTAATCGACTGCACCATTGCCTGTCTCCCCTATAGTAATATTATCATTAACATCTTCCAAAGAAAGTAGACATCAATAGTCAATTGGTAACAGTTGAAAAGTTACATAACTTAAATGGAAGCCAGTTACAGGACATCTCCTCTCATTTCCTCTGTATCAGATAAGGTAGCAGATGTACAAAAATTAATGATAATTCCCAACTTTAAGAAGCCCAAAGATCAATGAAAAGATCCTTAATATGAGATCCAGGGATTGGCTTCCCTAGCCCTACACTGGCAATCAGCTTTCACCACATGTCATGTGTATATGTATGTGTGTTTGTGTGTGGGAACATACACATGCATGCACACATACAACTGTACAATTTTAGTCATCTCAGGGTTTCACCTCTACAGTCTAAAATTTTTCAGATAGAAAAGCAGAGATCATGACAGAGACAGACACAACACCAGAGAGACAACACCAAAGACACAACACCAAAATTTTCTCCAGTGCTCTGGGTACTAGGAGTATGAACCTGGATCAGGCATATTGTGAAGCAGATACCTTGCCAGGTGAAATATTTCATTAACCCAGATGAACATTTTTCACAAATAAAAGTCTAAATTTCCATAAGGTTTAAAGAGTGATTAAAACTGACCTCTTTTTTGTTAATTTTATTAGTGACTTCATATTAATTTAGAAAATTATAATTTAGCAGGTATATAATTCTATACCATTCCCACCACCAGAGTTCTGTATCTCTATTTCCTCCATTATAAGTTATAGTAGTTCTCCCAAGGTTGTAGATATCAGGCAGCTATTATTTCTATGACTATATACCTTTATTTGTATGTATTTGCCCATTTTTTCTTATGGCCCTAGCTCTCATCCTTTGTAAGTCACACCTACACCTATTATTATATATGATGATGTTCCTGATGGAAGTGACCAGTGATGGTGGAGACAGGGATCCATTAGAGGTCTAGGACCATCATATCTGGTTAGAATCTAAAGATTCCCTAACTAGGGCCCCACATGATGGGGTGGTGTGGTATTGACAAAAAAGGCTATTATTCAGTGAGTCAATCTCTCGCCCTTATCTGTCTTTTGTAGTCGTTTCTTTATCTGACAAGCTTAGACTTTCTCTGAAATGTTAAAGCATTGAGTGTCATTTTTTGTATCAAAACCAGTATTAGGTATATGGTGTCTACATACTTGAGGCCTTTCTATTACATTACCAAACTTATTTAGTCTTAGTATAATCAGTTAAAAGAACTCATGATGCCTTCTTTAGGCCCTTCTACTAGAATCCTAAATTTATTAGGCCGAAATCTAAACATAGTCTATTAAGCATTTTACTTTGAATTATATAATTTCCCCTTGCTTATGGATACATGTATACCTGGACCCAGTATCCCAGGCCTTAGACTATATCTAGTATCTGTAATTTTGTTTGATAACATGCCATCTGAAATGGAACTCAGTAGTTCCATGAGTTGGGAAAGATCTTACGACATTAGAGGAGTTAAGAGGTTGACATCTCAGGCTCGATGTCTCTAGTAACAATCCATAGTAAGAAGTTAGTAGTAGCTTAATGTAGTGTGACAGCACTGGTAGTGTTGATTTAGTTGAGGTCAACAGTGACAGTAAGGGATCAGAGAGAAGAAATGTCAGGTAATATGGATATAGTCATAAATGTTCCAGGACTAGGAGATTACGGATCTAAAAGAGAATTGGAAGGGTTTCTGGCAGTCTTAGAAAAAGTGTAAAATAACAATAAGCTGAATATGGGCTCCAAATCAGATCAAATTGATGGGGTATACAGTCAACAATATTTATACACCTTTCCCATACCCTCTTCCCTGATCAAGCTTTCTGGTACTTTTTCCAGCCATGACATCATCTCCCCAGACAATAACTTGGATCCACTGGCATATTAGATTTCAGGTTCAGGGGAAAAAAAAAAACAAAAAACCTCCTATAGTTGCAGGCCCTTTGGAATATAACTAAAATAGGCCTACTAGCTATCTACAAAATGAAGACCGCAAATATTCATCTGCACTATTCCAACCCTTAAGTGCATGATTAGTCAACAAGTTGTTTGGCTTTATATGTTAACTCTTCTTTCAGCCACCAGGTTCCAGATGCTAACATGATGCCAACCAGATTTCACTGGGCAGATGACCGTACCAGTATGTTTTAGAGCCCTGCTTCCCCAGAGCCCTCTCCACTAGGGAAAGATAGAGACAGGCTAGGAGTATAGATCTACCTGCCAATGCCCATGTTCAGTGGGTAAGCAATTACAGAAGCCAGACCTTTCACCATCCCACAATGACCCTGAGTCCATACTCCCAGAGAGATAAAGAATAGGAAAGCTATTAGGGAAGGGGATGGGATATGGAGTTTTGATGGTGGGAATTGTGTGGAGTTGTATCCCCTTAACCTATGGTTTTGTCAATGATTCCTTTTTACAAATAAAAAATAGTTATTATTATTACCAAGTTAATTGGTTGTTTGTCTTTCTATAAAAATACAATGGATAGCATCTATCATAATATATTTGATCTCACTATGCTTTGTGCCCTTTTAGGATGATCTACTAGATATTAACAGGGTCAAATAGTTTTTATTTATCTGGCTTAAGATTTTAGGTAACTTAGATATTTGAAATATATATATAATATTTTTAGAGCTCCTTGAACAATTTAAGCCCAGTGTCAGAATTTGATCACCTTGCAAATCTGAAACATGAAATACCTAGGCTAAAGAAAATACAAGGGGCCAGGTGGTGAGGCACCTAGTTGAGTGAACTTGCTACAGTGCACAAAGACCCAGGTTTGAGCTCTCAGTCCCCACCTTTTGCAAAGGGAAAGCTTGGCAAATGGTGAAGAAGTGCTGCAGGTCTTTCTCTCTCTCTCTCTCTCTTTCTCTCTCTCTCTCCCTCCTCCTCTTTTGATTTATGGTTGTCTATATCCAGTAAATTAATAAAGATAATATTTTTTAAAAGAAAATATGTATACTCAGAAATATAGTCTAGACAGCTAGAGAATTGGAAGTATTAAATCTATCCCACCTGATGTGAAATTGTAGTCATTTATGAGATTATAAATTAATAGGATTACAATTTCACACGTTTCCCACCATCAAAGTCTGTGTCCTCACACCTCCCATCCTCTAAATAACCACTCAAGTTTTCCATAGTCTTGGATATGAATTAACTTTTTGTTTGTTTGTTTCAAGGTTATGTGTTCAATTCTCTAAATTCCACATGTGAGTGAAACCATCCAGTAGTTTTCCTTTACTCCCTTACTTACTTCACTAAGCTTACTCTTCTCCAATTCATCCATTTTGTCCCAAAGGACACAATCTCATCTTTCTTATTGCTGAGTAGTACTCCACTCAGTAAATATGTATATATATGTAAAATCTAGTCATCTGCTGAAGGACATTTTGGTTGCTCCAGATGTGGGCTATTGTGAATAATGTTGCTATGAACATGGGAGTACATATATACCTTCATATTAGTGTTATTATCTCTTTTGGGTAAATGCTAAGAGTGGAATTGCTGGATCATAAGGTACTTGCATTTGTATTTGATTAAAGATTCTACATATTGTTCTGCATAGTGATTGCACCCATTTGCATTTCCATCAGCAGGGTAATAGAGTTCCTCTCTCTCCACATTCTTTCCAACACTTACCTTTTCCTGCTTTGTTAATAAAGGCCATTCTAACAGGTGTGATGTGGTATCTCAGTGTGGCTTTAATAAGGATTTCTCTGACAATATGTGAACTAGACCATTCCTGCATCTGTCTGTGGGCCATGTATATCTTTTCTTTAAAGGACCATCTATTCATATCTTCTGCCCACTTTAATATTAGGTTATCATTTTTTGTTGTTGAACTGTATGAGTTCTGTATAAATGTTTTATATCAACCACTTGCCTCAAGCATGCTTTTCAAATATGTTCTCCCAGTTTCTAGGTTTCCTGTTTGTATTTATGGAATTTTCCTTTGATGTGTAGAGACTTTTTAATTTAATATCGTTCCATTTGTCTAGTCTTGTTTTTGGTTCCCTTGCCTATGGGGTGAAGTCTCCATAATAAGTGTCTGCAGAACAGTCTCACCCCAATTTAGGTCCATTTTTATCATCATACAACAGGAAACTCAGACCCTCTCCACCCCTGCTTTCACAGAATTGTTTGCTTTAGTATAGTAAAGCCTACCCAGTCCGTGTTTTGTTTTAAGTTTTCCATTTCTGTCCTTGTTTCTTAAATTCCAACTATAAATGCAACTATGCTCTATTTTTGTTGTTGAGCCATCAGACCTTACAAATAATGGTCCAGGGGGCTGGGTGGTAGTGCACCTGGTTGGGCGCACATGTTACAGTGCACAAGGACCCAGATTAGAGCTCCTAGTTCCCACCTGTAGGGGGAAAGCTTCAGGAGTGGTGAAGCAGGACTGCAAATGTCTCTCTGTCTCTCTCCTCTATCTCCCCATTCCCTCTTGATTTCTGGCTGCCTCTATCCAATAAAAAAAGAGCCAATGAGATAATGACATTGGAAGATCTAGTGCTCTGATGTCTCTCCTCTTTGTCTCTATATCTCTTTCTACATGTAAAGATGGTCTGGAGCAAGGAATTCCCACCTATTACTAAAAATAGTCACTTCAGTGTAACAGACACGTGCTCATAAATATAAATAAATTACATGAGTAAATGTATGAACAATAGGCAATTGTAATTACACACACATATAAGCCCATTGATGTATGTACTTCTATATTTGCCCTTGTGATCTTAACTCAGAAGTATATATAGCTTCAATTTCTATTTATTTTGCTAACTTCTCTACATACTTCATTGTAACTATATTGCTCAATCTGATGCATCTAAATTACTGGAGAGACTTGTTATAAGTTCAGTTGCTCAATATTTTTCATAACCTATTGAAAAATATTTCAGGTTTTAATGACCATATAACTATAATATATAACAAGCTTTAAGAATTTATTTGTCACTGGTCATTTCCATCAGGAACAATATAATGTACCCCTTTGGGGGGTCCCCATAGGACCTTGCCCTCAATATGGATCAACAATGGTAGAGAATGTTCCATCCTCCAAAAGGGGGTTGGATAACATACTTTATCTACCACCTGAGGAAGATGGGTCCTAAAATTAGTGCAACTTGGAATGTTCCTACTCATGACCACAGAATGCAAGTTTGGACCTACAGGGATGCAGAGATTACATAGGCTCCTATGCTTAAGATGGGCCCCAGATCAAAATAGATGGGGTTTAAAGTCAACAGTACTTACATACTTTCCCATATTTGAGAGCTACTTTCTTCCCTAATACAGCTTTCCAGCCCTTTTTCCAGCCATGACATCATTTCCCCCAGCAATAACTTGGGTCCACCTGCACATTCAATGTCAGACTCAGGTAAAAACTAATAAAGTCATGGGCCCTTTGGAATATACCTGAAATAGACCTAGTAGCTATTTCCAAAGTGGAGACCCCAAATCTTCATGTTCAATATTCCAGCCTTTAGGTTCATGATTAGTCAAAAATTTGTATGGTGGTATATGTTAACTCATTTTCAGCCACCAGGTTCCAGATGCCACTAGGATGCCAATTTGACTTTGCTGAGCAGACGACCCCACCAATGTGTCCTGGAGCCCCACTTCCCCTGATCCCTGCCCCATTAAGGAAGGAGAGAGACAGGCTGGGAGCATGGATAGACCTGTCAATGCCCATGTTCAGCGGTGAAGCAATTACAGAAGCCAGACCTTCCACCTTCTGCACTCCATAAAGACCCTGGGTCCATACTCAGAGTCTTAAAGAGTTGGAAAGCTATCAGGGAGAGGATGGGGTATGGAGTTCTGGTAGTGGGAATTGTACCCCTCTTATCCTATGGTTTTGTCAGTGTTTCCATTTTATAAATAAAAATAAGAAAACAATCTGTATTTGTAAAAGTAAATAAATAAATAGGCTCTTCAATAATATTGAGCTGACCTAAGTTTACAACTTCTTCTTCTCCCTCCTCCTGCTTTAAAGTGCACACACACTTACACAAACACCTGCAAATTTTAAAAATGAAATTTATGGTTCTGTAAATCAAAGCCTAGTCCTGAGATGATTTATTTCTAACTTGTGAATACTGAGAGTAGTATCTTTTTTATTTTATTTTCAGTATACTTTTAGATCCAATTGCAGTGCTCTGTAAACCTAGAAACAGTATACCCTGTCACTTTGAGAAGCTCAACCTCATTTAGGATTTGAAGTATCCTCAAATTCAGAGGAGTAAATAAAGAGAGGTTTTATTATTCTTTTGTTTTTGTGGATATTTTACATGAACCTAATGAAAATAGGTTATTTATTCTAGACAGGATTGTTTCAAATGTTTAACACCATTGATCATTTTGTAGCTTACTAGAACAGTTACTAGCTAGAACATAAAATAATAATCTAAATGTTAACAAGTTGTCATTAAAGAATTATGGCCATTTTTGAAGTACAAGTAATCCTTGACATCCTATAAGGAGGTGATGGAAGATGTGATATTTTATTCATCTCAAGACTTCATTAACAATTCTTCTTAAAGTCAGCTGGGATTCTGACACCTTACCCAAAAAGCTTCACAACTGACTTGGGTAGTAATTAGTTAAACCTGAGAATTGTAAGGATGTTTTAGGAAGAGATGAATGTGGTGCAGGCATAAAAAAACACCTTTTGAATGGAATCATACAAAAATTATTTTGCCAGTTGTTCACAAGAAGCCTAAAATCACAGGCATGCTGATTTGAAGCTGCCTGGTTATTGTACAGGGATTTGAGGAGAATAGTTTAAGGAAGCGAGCAAGTTCCCCAAATGTACTGCTAGAATTTCCAGTAATTACTTAATAATAGCTATTTGAATAATGGAAGAAACAGCTATCATCATCACAGCAGCCAAGTTAAAGAAGTTATATATAAGAAAAAATTTAAAAGATGTGTATAAAAAGAAAATTTGAGTGCTTACTCTCATTTGGTGCAGTAAAAAAAAAAAAAAAAAAAGCAAGAGAAAAAACTCAAATGAAGACAAGCATGCAGTCCTTGTAGAATAGAGATTATTAAATGTGATGAGGTGAGATAGGTTTATCAAGGAAGGGGGGTAAAAGGCATTTTGGTGGAGGGATATTGGTGTTTTGGTGAAGGTGTAAGGTATGAAAACACAATCTGAAGGGGTGAGGTATTGTACTCCAAAAACATAATGGTCTTACAATGCAAGATTATTTCAAAAATAAAACTACTATACAAATAAAAATGTCAAGATGGATTCACTTTAAATCACAGTATTAATTAGATGTGTATGGATCTAATTATTATATTAGTTATACTTAGAAAATATGTCATCAAAACACCTCAATTAAAGATTTCATATTAAATTTGAGAAAAAAAAGACCTAATTATTTGGACCACACAAGAAAAAAAAATAGAAATATAGATTCAAATAAAATAAAAATAATAGGATGAAAACACGTTAGCATAAAGCAAGATATTTCACATACTACTTTAAGTGATATGAATATTAGAACAATGAATATTAGTTACGATTGAAGAAAATTTTACAATGATCAAGAGAAGCTAACAACTCTAACCTTTCATCTACCTAGTAATAGAGACTCAATACAACTGAAGTAAAAGGTAATAGGAGTTGTAAAGAGGAATAAGTAAGTAGACATTAGTTGTTAGGGATTTCAATATTATTCTCTAGTATTTCATTAAAAAATACACAGAAAATTAGCAAGTAAATAATTTTCTTAAATAACACTATCAACCAATTTGTTCTATTTGGTGTACAGAACAATTTTCTCGGCAACAGTGGGATACACGTTACCAAGCAGACATTAAATATTTACCAAGATAAAACATAATAACGCTCACATGCATAGTATTGGGCTGGCAAACTCGCTTACTTTTTCTGTATTCCAGCAGTGAATTGAACAGAAGGAGTAAAATTAGTCTGCTTCTATCTTGAATCAAGATGTTTCTAAAACTTACATCAAAAAGAGTTACAACAATGTTAGGAAAAGTATTGGGTGGTTTCTAGCCCAACCTATAAATCTATGATCCATTTGGAGTTTAATTTTCTTTCTTTTCTTTTTGTAAAATGACACTACATATAATGATTTTTTAAAAATTTTATTTTACTGAGGGAGTTACAGAGTTAATTTTGTACATGGTGAAATGTATTGGTCCAGCTTCATTATTCTGCATGTTTCAAACCAGTTTTTCAAGCACCATATATGAGTAGACTCTCCTTTCTCCATGGGATGTGTTTGTCTCCCTTGTCAAAAAACAGGTGTCCATTTCTGGACTCTCAGTTCTGTTCCACTGGTTTGTGTGTCGACTATGGTTCCAGTATTGGGTGATTTTGATTATATTGGCACTGCCGTATGTTTTGAGGTCAGGAAGCTAAAAGTTTACATATGCCGTTGGTGAGAATGAGGATAATTATTATTCCCTCAGTTGTTAGTTTATTTTTAATGTTTATTGGAAATAAAAGTTAGATTTTTATCAAGTGGGGTGCAGCAACATTGGGATACTGTTGTATGATAGGGGAGGAAGCCCCAAATTGACTAATCCAGTGTCTCTTTGACACTTAGATACTTATGAAGGGGAAGTGAGGGTTATGCCTATAGGTAGAAGACTGTATTATAAAGCACTAATCCTTCAATAAGATATTTTTAATTTGTTAAATAGAAATTTGTAGGTGCACACAAGGGTTTAAACACCTAAGAGTACATGATAATAGAAACAAAAGAAGTAAGAATAAAAATCAAAATGTTAAAATTTTTATTTTATGAAACAAGTAATAAAATAATTGCCTAGGTAAAACAATGAAAGAAAAAAAAATGTGTTCTATTACCAATAAAATAAATGATAGCTCCATACGTTGTTAAGACATGAAATAGAGAATAAGGAGCAGCATGTTTTATGATGGTAAATTTGATGGTTTTAGTGGTGACTATCAAATTTCTGGAAAAACACAAGTTTGCCAACACTAAAAAAAAAAAAAAAAGAAATGGAAGAGTTAGAAAAAACTAGTATAGTCATGGGCCCTTTGGAATATAACTAAAATAGGTCTACTAGCTATCTCCAAAACAGAGACCCCAAATCTTCTTCTTCAATATCCCAGCCTTTAGGTTCATGATTAGTCAACAATTTATTTGGTTTTATATGTTAACTCTTTTTCAGCCACCAGGTTCCAAATGCTACCACGATGCCAACCAGACTTCCCTGGGCAGCTGACCCCACCAATGTGTGTCCTAGAGCCCCGCTTCCCCAGAGCCTTGCCTCACTAGGGAAAGAGAGAAACAGGTTGGAAGTATGGATCCACCTGCCAATGTTCAATGGGGAAGCAATTACAGAAGCCAGACCTTCCACCTTCTGCACCCCATAATGACCCTGGGTCCATACTCCCAGAGGGATAAAGAATGGGAAAGCTATCAGAGGAGGGGATGGGATATGGAGTTTTGATAGTAGGAATTGTGTGGAGTTGTGCCCCTTATCTTATGGTTTTTGTCAGTGTTTCTTTTTTATAAATAAAAATTTTAAAAAAAGAATCAGACTAGAGAGACAGTTTGCTAGGTAGAGTGTGTGTCTTGCCACATACATAGTCTAAGTTAGAGCCACAACAGTACATATGATGCTGAGGCATGGGATGAAGCTGTGATATCTCTCTATCTCTGTCTCTCAATCTCCCTATCTCCAATGAAACAGTAGATTAGAGCAGTGAAATCACACATACAACTAGATCCTGTCTCTGTAAAAATAAATAATCTGTTTTTTAGAATTAGGTTTTAAGAAAGAAAAAAAAAGAAGAATATGAATAAACCTTGTATCACTACAAACTATGTAGCTGTGAAACAACAAACCTGACCACAAAGATATCTCCCAAATCATATGTCTTCTCTAGTTAATTCTAATAATCTCTCAGAAAAATATCAACACCTTACATATTCTTTGAGAAAACAGATGAGAAGTGAATGCTACCCAACATATTTCATATTATCTTTACTGTTCCAAGTGTGAAAAAAAAATCCTACTCCATACTCCTCTATAATGGTTATAGTATTTTTAAGTTTTATGGCTTTTCATATAACATATATCAAATTAATATTTAGATATGGTGTGATATAAGATGCAGGATCACTAATTTTCCAAATAAATATACAGTTATTCCAGTAGTGTTAGCCTGGCAGATCAGCATTTCCTAGTGAAACTGCATGCATATAGGGGAGATGGGATTGTAGGTCTGCAATCTCAAAGTTTAGAGATGTCATTAGAAATAGAGTAGAATTCTAAATTGGCCTTCTGTAAACACAAAGGGAAATAAGAAAGAAGAAAAGGACACACTGCCTGTTGGGTAGGTTGACAATATCAGTAAATAAAAGGGAAGCTACACATCAGACTATCCTGGGCTCCTGCAAGACCAGTGGAATCAACAAGTATCTTGAGACTGATATAGAGGATCAGGTACCATATAGTACAGATGACATCAATATCACATCCCTCTATGTCAGCTATGTCCTTGATATACCTCCTAGTAAGGGAAGGGACTCTTAGCAGTTGGAAAATAAATTACAAGGATGGGGGAGAGGAGCTTCTGATTATGATGGTATGATTCAGAGGTCAATAAAGGGGTGTTAGATTTTCTTCCTGACCTCCTTCAATAAGAGGTTATTACTGACATTGGCAACCAAATACAGTTTAGAATATATTAAGAACTAAAACAATCCAACATTTTTTTTTCTTTTATCATCATCAAGGTTTCATCTCTCTGTCCAACTTTTTTTTTCAGCTATAAATGAGAGACGTTGGTATGCTTCTGGATTCTCCTTGTGAGCTCTCTTACTTGTTCCTCCATGTCTTGTGCCAGTTCTTTTAAAAATGTCTTTATGATATAGGTTTCTGTTCACCCCACACTCCTGACACTATGGCCATTAGTTAAAGGGGGATTTGTTGGTATGCTTCTGGATTCTGCTTGTGAAGCCTTCTGTTTTGATCATCACATTGGCTTCGCTTTGTATTGCTTGTGATGTGTTCTATTTGCATGTCCGCTGTTGGCTGGGCACCTCCCTGCCTCTGGGACATTGATTTGGTCCCCTCCCCCTGCCCCACCTCCGGGACATTTGGTTTAGTCCTCATTGGTTCAAGCTTTTTTCTTCTCCCCGCCCCCTATCGTATGTATTTCTTTTGTTCCTGACTCTTCTGCGGGAGGAGAGAGATGCAGGACAGAATTGTGTTGTGATTAGAAGAGATTAGTTTTTTGAACCACATCCCCGCTCGTGAATAAAGATTAAACTGTGTTCTCAGCTCAGCCATGAGTCCCTGGTTGTCTCTGTCTCCCGTCCGTGAAGCTAATCCGGCAAAATACATCGCAAGCAATACAAAGCGAACCCAATGTGATGATCAAAACAGAAGGCTTCACAAGCAGAATCCAGAAGCATACCAACAGAGAGAATTGGAGGGAAGGGAGTCACCACAGCACTCAAATTTGCTCAAGTATAGTGAGAGTAAGGCTCAAGCTTGTCCCATGTGCATGAAAAAGCAGTCAGAATATTCAAGTGTGATTTCTTTTTTTTTAAGTGTGATTTCTTGCTGACCCTATGGTTCTATCTTAAAACAAAAAGGAATCTATGCAGTGCAATTTATAAAAATGCCAAAAGACAATTAAATGGCTCAACAAAGAAAATGTACATATAAAATGCAAATAAGCAAATAAAATATGTTAATCACATGATTTATCAGGAAAATGTAAATTAAAAAGCACAGTGAAATGCATTTATAACTATTAGAATTCCATATACAAAATATATTTTATGGTTCTTTATAATTAAAATTAAGAGTGTTTTTCTTCCTAGTAGCACATAAGGCATCTATTAAAAATAAAGTTTTTATACATGGCCTCTTAGGGTTGATGAAATAAGATTTTATTATGTCAGTCTTCCTTAATTTTCTTACTCTCCATGTCATGATGCTTCAATTAATATTTTTGCAATATCAAAAAAATGACATTTCTACTTTTCTTAGCCTGGATTTGACCATTGTCCCTGTCTTGACATCACAGAATGTATCAGTACTTTGATTCACTTTATAGCTTCAGCTCAGATGCCTAGATATTGTATATCTGAGCAAAAGGATAGGATGGTAGCACACCTGATTGAGCATACAGGTTCCTGTGTATAAGGACACAAGTTTAAGCACCTGGTCCCCATCTGCAAAGGAAAAGCTTCAGAAGTGGGAAGGCAGTGCTGTAGGTGTCTCTCTTTCTCTCTTTCTATTTCCCCTGTTCATTCTCAATTTCTCTGTTTATCCAATAAATAAGTAGTAAATAATAATAATAATCTTCCTGCACAGCTGGTGGGAATGTAAATTGCTCAACTTCCTGGGAAACAGCCTGGAGAACTCTCAGAAGGCTATAAATAGACCTAACTTATGACCCAGCAATTCCTTTCCTGGGAATATATCTTAAGGAAACAAACATTCCTTCCAAAAAGATTTGTGGAAACTTATGTTCATAGCAGCACAATTTGTAATGCCCAAAGCTTGACAGCAAGCTAGGTGTTCAACAACATGTAGGTGGCTAAGAAAATCTGGGTCATATATTACATACAGTAGAGTACTACTCAGCTACTAAGAATGATGAAGTCAGCTTCATCAGTTCATCTTGTATTGAACTTGAAGAAATCATTTTACATGAGATAAGTGAGAAAGAGAAAGATGAATATGGGGTGATTTCACTCATGGGCAAAACTTAAAAAACAGAATTAGGGGGCCAGGTGGTGGCGTACCTGGTTGAGCACACGTTACAATGTGCAAGGACCCAGGTTAGAGCCCCTGATCCCCACCTGCAGGGGGATAGCTTCAATAGTGGTGAAGCAGTGCTGCAGATGTCTCTCTGTTTCTCTCCCTTCTATCACCCCCTTTTCTCTCAATTTCTGACTGTCCCTATCCTACAAATAAATAAAAGATTAAAAAAATTTTTAAAAAAACTTAAAAAAATAGTTATTTCTTAAAAGAAACAGAATTAGGAAACACAAAGTAAAACTTGTATTGGTGGTATATTGTGCTAACACAAAGAATTCTAAGGAAAGATGATAGAAGAGGGATTGGGAGTAGAGGGGACTTTTATGTCCTGGTACAGCATTATAAACCTAATTTGTAAGTGAGAGTTCTGCAGACACCTATCCTGGTAAAATGAAAAATTGTATCCATGTGACAAAAGCACTGTAAACCATAAAACTTCCAATAAGAACAAAGCTAAAGAAATAACTAAATCTTGGGGGTCAGGCCATTGTGCAGTGGGTTAAGCGCAGTTAGTGCAAAGCACAAAGACCTGCGTAAGGATCCAGGTTCAAGCCCACGGCTCTCCACCTGCAGGGGAGTCACTTCACAAGCAGTGAAGCAGGTCTGCAGGTGTCTATCTTTCTCTCTCCCTCTCTGTCTTCTCCTCCTCTCTCTATTTCTCTCTGTCCTATCCAAGAACGATGACAACAATAATAAGTACAACAATAAAAAACAAGGGCAACAAAAGGGAATAAATACATAAATATTGAAATAACTAATTTTAATTTTAAAGAAGACTATGAAGAAATAAATTAAACAGAAAAATAATCATACAGTAACTTAGATGAATAAATGAGTGGCAGAGATACCATTGATTTTACCTATAGATATCATTGATATTATCTACATATTTCATATATAGTCTAAATGGTTATTATTGAACAATAGAAAAACTCTCTTTGTTATGCATATACAAACTACTGTATTGTCTGTCAAGTGTAAAACATTACCCCAGTCCCCCCCACCAAAAAAAAGAAAGTTTTCATCATTATTACTCATCTAGCAAATAAGGTCAGAGGACAAAAAAGAAACTTTCTTTAGAATATATAGAACAGATTTTTATTTAATTTTGTGTTATCTTTATTTATTTACTGGGCAGAGATAACCAAAAATTGAGAGGAAGAGGGAAATAGGGAAAGAGACAGAGAGACACCTGCAGCACTGCTTCACCACTTGTGGAGATTTTCTCCTGCAGGTGGGGACCCAGGAACTTGAACCTAGTTCTTTACACACTGTAACATGTGGCATGTCCAGCCCCTATGGAGCAGCTTCTAAAGTGACTTTCAACTGCTCATCAGCTTTTCCCTCAGAAATTCTATATAGAGTTAGTAGGAGCCCTTCCAGTTTATATGTTTCTATTTATGTGAGTCAGAAATATTTCACACATTGGGAAACGTTTACAAAAAAAAAAAAATTTCCAAGTTTTTGCATAGTTTATCTCCTCCTCCTCTCTCAATTTCTCTCTGTCCTATCAAATAAAATAAAATAAAGGGGGCTGTGCAGCAGAGGGGGAGAAAGCGAATTCTAGGAGCAGTAGATTCCTTGTGCAGACCAAATCCCAATGATACATTAGTGGTAAGAACAATAAAAAAAAAAAAAAAAAGTCAAAATCTAGGCATTTTATTGTTGACAATGTAACTTGCAAGTTTTCTTTTTGTTTTGTTTTACAAGTGCTGGAAAAATCTGTCACAGGAATAAGTAACTAGTACAATAATGTAAATGAGGAGGAAGTAGGAAGTAGAAGTTATTTGCTTACAGAGTTAAGACTCTAGTAATTACTGAAGAGAATATATGTTTCTTCAGACATAAACATTTACAATGGGGTTGCTCATACATGAAGAGCACTTATTTAAAAGATTCTACCAATCAAAATGATTAGGGTTCAGATAAAAATCACTGTTTTTTCTGAGAAAAGAACTGTACTTCCTGAACATTTTTTTAATAAAAGTTGTCATTTCACTGGCATTCTACAAAGTTTTCTCTATTACAGGTAAATCTGAACACCTTCACCTTCATATTATAGAGTGGGCCAGTATGCTATCCCCAAAATATGCCCTGTAATACACCAACCTGGTTGACTATGTACTACATTTGTTCAGTTTCACTGACATTTTGAAATAGTTATCATCATACAGTGTTTAATAATACAGTTCTTTTTTTAAAATTTTTATTTTATTTTTTTTATTTTTGAGAGAGATTAAGAGAGAGAGAAACACACACAGAGAGAAACACCAGAGCACTGCTCAGCTCTGGCTTATGGTGGTGTGGGGGATTGAACCTGGGAGTTGGGAGCCTCAGGCATGAGAGTCTGTTTGCATAACCATTATGCTGTCTCCCCCGCCAATAATACAGTTCTATTGCATTTCTATGCATCAGCATAGACCAATAATGATACTGGGTTGTAAAAGCTAGAACTGATTTATACCTGTACTGGGAATGTTTTATCCTTTTATGGAGTGTTTGTACATCTGGTTAGAAATTAGAGCTAAAATAATAATAATGGGCTCTGCACTGCGATATTTGAAGTGAGAAACTCCAGTGATCACTCCTGAAGCCAATTTCTGCAATGCTGTTCAGTGACCTGCCTAACTAGTCAAATCAGCTCAGCTGTAATCCCGTTGACCAAGTTGGCCCTGATCTTTCCCAAAATAAAGATTCCTCACTTAAATCTTGATAGTTTCTCCTGAGGAGAGAATAAGAACATGCTTACCTGGGTGACTCTTAACACCTTACAGAGGCCACACTTCTTCTTGCTGCCCCATCGCCTGTTATCTTGATAAAAATGCATTTGAGTATGTGCTGTGGAATCAGCTGAGACATTTTGAAGGTTTGAATTGGGGGAATCTTTATGAGGCACAGAAGATAACAACAACCACGTTTTGTAGGATAACAAAACTAGAATTCGAACCTAGGTAAGATGATCCCAGAAGCTCTGCTTTTCTTTTCTTTTTTCTTTCTTTTTTTTTTTTTTTTTTGGTGGGGAATTCATATGAAAGAAAAAAAGAGAAAGATAAAATAACAGTTCTCATCTCTGGTTTATAGGTAGTGTTCAGATCGAATCTGGAACCTCTGTGGCTTCTGGTATATAAATACTGTGCCCTCACTTGTTATGTTATCTCCCTCATCTGGAAGCTCCAGTTTTAAATATGATACTATACCGACTGTCCAGGAATCTTCTACATACTTTTAGATGTTCCAGAGGAAATAATTGTATAGAACACCTCAATATGTAGATGTAAGCTATTTGAGTAAGCTCTGTAGAAGCAGGGGAGGCCATAAAAGTCTCAAAGCTCTAAGTAGAACAGGATATCAGCCAAGAACAGACTCTAAAAAATTGAGACTGATCCAAACTTAATAAAAAGCTTGAGGTAGTAGTCCTACATGGCAAGGCCCTGAATTCTGCCAATATCTGAATAATCCTGGCCCCATATCACATCAAATCGATGGGGTTTACAGTCAACAATATTTATACCCCTTTCCCATATCAGGGAGCTGTTCTCTTCCCTGATCCAGCTTTCTGGTCCTTTTTCCAGCCATGACATCATCTCCCCAGATAATAACTTGGATCCACTGGCATATCGGATTTCAGACTCGAGGCAAAAAGAAAAAGAAAAAAAAGAAAGAAAGAAAGAAGAAAATTAGTATAGCCACAGGCCCTTTGGAATTTAACTAAAATATGCCTACTAGCTATCTACAAAATGGAGGAACCACCCCCCCCCAACTCTTCATCTGCACTATTCCAGCCCTTAGGTCCATGACTGGTCAACAATTTGTTTAGCTTTGTATATTAACTCTCTTGTTAACTACCAGGTTCCAGATGCTAGCATAATGCCAACTAGACTTCCCTGGACAGAAAACCCCCACCAATGTGTCCAGGAGCTCCACTTTCCCAGAGCCCTCCCCCACAGGGGAAAGAGAGAGACATAGAGTATGGTTCAACCTGTCAACACCCATGTTCAGCGAGGAAGCAATTACAGAAGCTAGACCTTCAACCTTCTGCATCCCACAATGACCGTGGGGCCATACTCCCAGAGGGTTAAATAATAGAAATGCTATCAGGGGAGGGGATCAGATAGGGAGTTCTGATGGTGAGAATTGTGTGAAGTTGTACCCCTCTTATCCTATGGTTTTGTCAAGTTTTCCTTTTTATAAATAAAAAAATAAACTATTGATCTTGGCATAATTTGACATGCAGGATAGAAATGGAATACAATCCCTGTGCTATAGTCAGTTGAGAGAGTGGCCTACCACTTCCAAATGTGGAAATCCTTTTTCTTGAGAACATTTCTGTGCTCACTGTGTCATATCGTGGAATATGACTTTTATCATTACACTTAGAAGCACTTGGCAATATAATAATGTCCTTTCTTAAATAATTTATGCTGATCTCCTTACCCAATCATCACTTCAGTTCAACCATATCCACTTTGCCTTAATTATTCTTATCTTATTTTGACTTGCTTAAAGCATTGGTTCACTGGTAGAATGCTAATTCCAATTTCTGCTGAATATTTCCTTTCTGACTTATAAGTTTTGTTTTGTGGTTTTTAGTTTTTTTTCTTGCTTTATCTTTTTTTTAATTGCTTAATGATCATTCATATCTCTGTTACCCTGTATTAATGTCAACCAGATGAAAGCTTCCCTCTCCATTTAATAAATCTCATGAACTACTACTTAGAGAACTTAGGCAGCTACTATGGTCAAATATTTTATGATCTTTTCAGGGCAAAAATAGTGGGCAAAAGAAAGATGTAGAATGCTGTAAACAAACAATTGCCCATGGCACTCAATTTGGGAGATGAGACTGTCAAGGGAGAAATAGTACATATAAAAGTAAAAAATGACCTTGATGCTGGTGAAAGGGTGTTTGTGTTCAACTTATATTGGAGATTTGAAAAATCTATCTGAAAATTTTAGGTGGAGAAGGAATGTTACCATGTCCAAGCACTTATCTCTACAGCTTTGCTTTTCGTATTAAAGGGAAATTCCTATACACTGTGTGACCCAGAGAAAAGCTGCTAAGAGTCTTTGTTAATTATCTTATTTACTTCATTGAGGCGAAATCAATACTATACTATAGATATGCTTTACTTTTATAAACCGTAAGACAGAGCATCATACTAATCACTTTCTTTGCATCTTCATGTGACATCACTTTCGAGCACATAGTAGTGGCAGACATGTGGTTAAACATTTTATATTAAAGTCTCATAATATTCTGCAAATAATTTTAGTATATCTACATTTAACAAGTTTCATGAAGCTGAAAATATTAATTTATCATTCAAATAATTAGCTTGTGCTTGAGTCATAATTTGGCCTAAGTATCTGATTTTAAACTCCTTTTTTAGGAGGGTAAGGGGTGAGGGAAAATGACATTAAATGTACAGTATTAGATTTTTGTTTCTAATGCAACCTATTACTTTCTACACATGGGCCCTCCTCCCACACAAAAACGCATATATACACACACACATATATATATCCCTGTTGCAGAAACTATAATTTTGTATTCTCATCTTTATGACTTTATGTTGTAAGGATGTTCCCTTAGGCGTAGCTATTGATTGGTCTGAGCCCATCATGAAAAGAAAGCATCTGGTTCATTTTTTTAAGTTAAATAGAAGTAGATAAATTTAATAGACAATCCAAAACCATAAAATGTAAATATAGGGAAAGCTTAAAATATTTTCAATCTTATTATCAGTGTTCACAAATAGACACCAGAGACATGTGGGATGACCTCAAATGATCATACGGTTTTTCATAGCATCACTGAATGGTTTAATTAATGAAGATAGAAGCTGCCCCAACATGAGGCTTATTATTTGAAAAAATAAGTCTCTCAATTCAACAAGTCACTGAAAATAGAATCTTCTGGAATTTATATTCTGCTACTTTTTATAACACGCCATATTATCACTGCACATCCATAGGCTTTGAGAATATGAAATACCCATACATTTCTAACTTTTGACTCCTTCTGTGCTCAGAACCACAAGTCTATTATTCACTAAAATCAGTTTTTCCCTACAAAATTAAAAGAAGGAAGTATTCTAAACTAATACATGATTGCATGCTTATGTTATGTAAAACTGTTGGATCCAATTTTCTAGACATTTTACTATGCTGTTGCTTTCAGTAAATAATCAACCATTTGGGGGAACCCCAAGTGACAAAGAAATTTTAACAACCTTTAACAGTTCAGAATGACCTTCTTAAGACAACCAACAAGAAACAGAAGCCCTCAATACTGCAGCTGCAACAGTTAAATCTATCAACTGTGTGAATTTGGATTATTTCACATCTGAACTTCCAGATTGTTTGGGGTTAAAACCTTATTGTAAAACCAGATTGTTTGGGGTTAAAACCTTAAATGAAGCCCTTCAGAGGACCTAAATGATTTTGCTGTGATTCCTGTCTCATAGAAAGTGCAGGGAAGAGGGCCAGGTGTTGGCACACCCAGATGACCAAATACATTACCACGCTCAAGAACCCAGCCTTCCACTTTCCACCTGCAGAGGGGAAGCTTCAGGAGAAAGTGGTGAGGCAGCTGTGAAGGGGTCTATCTTTATCTCTCTCCTCCTACCTTTCCTCTCCCTCTCAATCTCTCTGTCCTATAAAAATAATCAAAAAAAAATTGCAGGGAATAAATGTGTGTTAATTTACTACCATAGTATTAAGCTACAGAAAGCTAACATAGGCCTGGGCACTTACATAACCTTAAAGGTTATCTCTTTAACTATCTCTTTAACTTCTTTACTCTTGGCACCTTACTTGCCTCACACTAGTCCTGACTTTGAGAAGACATTTTTTATCTATAACTTTGGCGAAGGATTGATAGAACTGAGTCATTTTTTAGCTTGTCTTATTTTATTTAGTTAAGCTGGCATTATTGATTTTTCCTTCCTTTATACAGTGTTAAGCCCAAAATGACTGACAGTATTTAGTACTTTGTAGTGTTAAACTGTTCATATTTTATATGGAGCAGCATTCTATTTAAAATTTTAGTAATCCCTCCTGGACCATTTCTATATCAATTTTCTTTTCTTTTTTAAAATTTTATATTTATTTATTTTCCCTTTTGTTGTTCTTGCTTTTTTTTTTATTGTGTAGTTATTATTGTTGTCGTCATTGTTAGATAGGACAGAGAGAAATGGAGAGAGGAGGAGAGGACAGAGATGGGGAGAGAAAAATAGACACCTTCAGTCCTGCTTCACCACCTGTGAAGTGACTCTCCTGAAGGTGGGGAGCTGGGGGCTCGAATCTGGATCCTTATGCCAGTTCTTGCACTTTGTGCCACCCGCACTTAACACACTACCGCCGGAGTCCCTTCAATATCAATTTTCATAGCCCACCCATGTATATACCCAAGTACCTACATTTTATTTCTTGACTTCCTGCCTATTATTAAAAGAACCATCATTCAAAGGAAACAGTGTGAACAAGAACCAATTTCATCCTATACAGCTCTTCTTTCCCTTCCCTTCTGTTAAATATTGCTCTGTGTTAAAGACTTATTTAGGGTTGTTTGTTTGGCTGGTTTTAAGAACAAGTCTATTGGCTTGTGGTAAATATTCTGTATATCAAGTCACTGATACATATGTGTTTCAATTTGTCTTCTGAGGTAGGATTTATTATATCTAACACTTAGGTTCCCTTGGCATGTTTTTTTTTATTTCTTTTTAAAGACAGAGATTTGATATTTGGGCTTCTCTATGGTTCTAGGCATCTGTGCATCATATCTGAAATGTTTTTCAAGATAGAGGTTAAAAAACAGCAAAATATTAGCTAGTGAAGTTACCGGGCATTCCAGTTGAAAGGCTCATATTTCCTCATGACAAATGAGTATACCTCTATTAGGGAAATTATTCTGTTCCTCTACTCATTGCTGTTTACTCTAGTCACTAATTCAAAGCAGGAAGAGACATCCTGTAGGTTTCACTCCATCCTCTACATATCTAATAGAACAGATTACTCCAGCAAATCCTGCCCAATTTGGTGACTTATTCCTGTTGAAAATCTAGATGGTGTTCATTAAATGGAGATGATTTGAGTGTAAATTCCACTGAGCATGGAATGGAATCACTTTATTTTCTCACAGAAATTAAATTCAGACTTTGCTATGAATATTAACAGTTTGCCTTTTCTGCATCTGCCCCCCCCCCCTTACACCCAGAGCAAAAAAAGAGCATGAACAGAACATAGAAAACTTCCATCTAACCAGTGGGGATTAAACCAATACCCTACAGGCAGGGCGGGACCCAGGTAAAACAGTGATTATGTAAATAGACCACATCTTAAGTAATACAAGGAACCTAATGTGATTATCAAAACAGAAGGTCTTATAAGCAGAATTTAGAAGCATACCAACATTTACCCAGTTTGATTATGTGTATGATCTTTATAAGAGAAGGAGGAGGAGAAGGAGAAGAAGAAGATGATGATGATAATTGGAATATGGCAAGTAACACACATGGTATTGTGCTTATATAATAATGTGCAAAGACTAGGGCTAAAGCCCCTGGTCACCATATAAGAGCACCTGAATTAGGGATAAAAACAGTGAAACAATATTGCAGTGTTTCTCCTTCTTCTCCTTGTACCTTTCTGTATCTGTCTCTCACTGCCTATGAAAAAAAAAAGAAAAATACGGCTACCAAGAAGACAGGAGTCTTGGAGACACCGAGTATCACTTAAACCCTTTTGGCAATATGTAGAACTATTGATTAGTGTTTAGCATTGCATTTAATAAATCTGAGCTTAACACAAAGATCACAAATGTATTTTTTTTTCTGTTTGTGTGAGTGCAACTTTCATTTCACGAGAAGCCATCTTTCAGTAACTTGGGAAGAAGAATCACTTATGTGGGATGTCAGTTTTCACAGAAGGCAGTATGAATGAATATGCAAGCAACAAAATTAGACCTCTTCTAGGGGTTAAGATTGTTAACAGGCAAATACAAATCCTCAGAATTCTGTGCAGTGTAAATTCTATAAGTAAAATGTAAGGCTTATCATAAGTTAAGTTTATGTGGTTGTGGAAAAGGGCTTGGCATCCTTACAACTCAGTAAGCAAATAGATGCCTCATGAGATCAGGGACTGAGTCTTCCTAATTCACTATAAATACTCAGGGCTAAATGAAACAACCAATATAAAATAGGTGTTCAATTCATTGTCCCTGAAGGCATCAGAGATATGACTCAGTGGTAGGGGACAGGCCTTGAATGCATAAGGCCCTAGGTTTGATACACTTTATCATGTCCTGCCTCATACCTCATATAGCAGAGTGGTGCTCTGATTTCTCTCTATCTTTTGTTCTCAAAATAGATATATAATAGATAGATAGATAGATAGATAGATAGATAAAAAGAATTGTCAGTGTATTTACCTCTGATTTTTTTTTTAACAATCAATTTGCAGATTAAATTAAGGAAAATCCCATGGTGGTAATATAATTTGGTATAGGGCAGAATTTGGCAATATGAATTGAAACTTTGGAGCATTTGCTTCATTATCATCTACATCATCATCATCTAAAATCAACATCTTTTAGCTGAAATTCTAGCCACAATGCCAAGCATTGAATATGCATGCCTTAACTCAATCCCTCTTACAGTTTTATGCACTATATGTTCTATTGACTGAGCAGGAAATTATTCTTGCAAAGTCTTACCCAAATTACTCAACAGGAGACACCCAAAATTCTAATATAATTATTCCTTATACTAGATACAAGATCCTGAAGACTGTGTGACATTGTTTCTAAAACAATGTAGATATTTTTTTTCAATTTTGCATATAGTATCTACTAAGTACATAAGAAAAATAGTTGTGAACTTGAAAATTTAGTTTCTTTTCCCTCTTTTTTTCTTCCTTTCTTTTCTGTATAGATGGTAAAAAGTAGAAATAGAGAGGTGAAGAAAGAAAAAAAAGGCACCATAACACTTCTCTACCATTTGTGAAGCTACCATGCAGTTCCAATGTGGTTGTAGTGACTCAACACTTAATCCTCTCAATTGGTAGTAATGTGTGTGTTCTACAAGTGAGTTATCTCCTGCTCTCTGAAATGTGGTTTTATTTTTATTTTACTATTCCTATCAAGCCACTCCTTTCATTTTTCCTAATATTAATGTTGACAGGTCTTTTGGTTCATTCAGTTAACTTGCTTTTTTTTTTCTTTGGCCTCCAGTGTTATTGCTGAGGCTTGGTGTTTGAACTATGAATCCACTGCTCCTGGAGGCCATTTTTCTCATTTTGCTGTCCTTGTTGTAGTTGTTACTGTTATTGTAGATGTTGTTGTTGGATAGGACTGAGAGAAATGGAGAGAGGAGAGGAAGACAGAGAGGAGGAGAGAAAGACAGACATCTGCAGACCTGCTTCACCACTTGTGAAGCGACCCCCCTGCAGGTGGGGAGCTGGGGGCTTGAACTGAGATCCTTACTCAGGTCCTTGTACTTTACATCATGTGCACTTTACCCACTAAGCTACTGCCCAGCCCCTTCAGTTAACTTGCTTTTTATTTATGTATAGAAATATATGAATAGGGGAGTTGGGCATAGCATAGCGGGTTAAGCGCACGTGGCACAGAGCATGGACTGGTTTAAGAATCCCAGGCTAGAGCCCGCCTCCCCACCTACAAGGGAGTCATTTCACAGGCGGTGAAGCAGGTCTGCAGGTGTCTCTCTTTCTTGCCCCCTCTCTGTCTTCCCCTCCTCTCTCCATTTCTCTCTGTACTATCCAACAACAATGACAGCAATAACAACAACAACGGATAAACAACAAGGGCAGCAAAAGGGAAAATAAATATTTAAAAAATTTTTTAAAGAAATATATGAATAGGAACTAACTCATACTTCCTATTCTAGGCCCACCAAAAAAATTATTTCTTTCTCCTTTTCCTCCTTCCCTTTTCCCTTCCTGTTCCCCTTCCCCTTTTCCTCCATATGCCTTCCTCTCCCTCTTCCCATCCTCTCTCTCCTCCTCATCACTCTCCTTCTCTTTCTTTCTTTCTTTCTTTCTTTCTTTCTTTCTTTCTTTTCTTTCTTTCTTTCTTTCTTTCCCTCCCTTTCTTCCTTCCTTCCTTTCTTTCTTTCTTTCTTTCTTTTTTATTGACTAGAGAACTGTTCAGCCCTGGTTTAATGCGGTGCTGGAATTAAACCTGGAACTTTGAAGGCTCAAACATGAAAGCCTTTGACATAGCCATTATGCTATCTTCCCAGTCCTCAGCTCCTTTTCTTGTGCAGAACAAGTGGACTCTTCCAACTGAATCATTTCACTTTAGGTTAAGCTCTAGGATTGATTAAACCATTTATAGTATAATATATAATGGAATTCTATAGAGCAAATCAAAAATAAATACTACAAGAAAAGTTAAGAATATGGCAAATATTAAGTGAAAAAGTGTTCTGAGATTACAAGAAAATGCAGTCCACCAATTCAATGCACAATTCTAAGTTGTATTTATATTTGAAATAATAGATACCATATTTTCAACTGTACTATTTTCTGCATTGTAAGATTATATGATCTTTAAACCTATGTAAATACATAGATTAAGCTCTGGGAGAAAATTCAAAATATTTCCTTATGTTATCTAACCATTCTATAGTAAATATTACAGGATGAAACTCCACAAGAGAACAATTATAAGTGTTTTATTTGCTGTTGTATCATAGTCTCTAGATATAAAGTATCAGTCTCCTATCCTATACCCTGTCTATTCCTGATACTGCCAGGGTGATCTTTGTACTCACATATATTTCTCATATCACACTGTCATTTAAAAGTTTTTAAAACCTTCCACTAAATTGCTATGAAAATTTAAAATGTGGAGGCCAGGTGGTGGCATACTGAGTTAAGCTTACATAATATGAAGCACAAGGATCCCAGTTCAAGTCCCTGGCTCCCCACCTGCAGGGGTGTTGTTTCACAAGTGATGAAGCAGGTCTGCAGGTGTCTATCTCTCTCTCACACACCTTCTCTATCTTCCCTTCCCCTCTCAATTTCTCTCTGTCCTATCATAAATAAATAATTAAATAAGCAAACAAATAAAACAAAAACAGGTTTAAAAAGAACATTTAAAATGTAGGGGGCAGGCAGTGGTATTTGCTAAATACACTTCTCTATTTGAAAACCTCAAATTGGATGGAATATGCATCATTGTGGTCTATCCCAACCTTGTTGTGTGACTACATAGAATTTATCTGTATAGGAGGAGTATGCCAAATAATGTCTCCAAATGATATACTTGGACAGTAAGTAGGACAGCATTAACCTCATCAAAATGAATATTCTACCCAGAGACATATACAAGCTTAATGAAATCTCCATTAAGGCCCCATAATTTTTTTTTAATGAGTATAGAACAAAAGCTTCAACTGTTTATCTGAAACTAGAAAATACGTAGAATTGACAAAACAATCTTGAGAAAAAAGAACAAAACTGTAGGCATCACAGATTTCAAACCATAGTACAAGGCTATTGTAATTAAAACTGTCTGGTACTGGAACAAAAATAGACAAAGTATAGAATTCTTTGTCTATACCAATGGTATAGAATTGATAGCCCAGAAATAAGCCACCACACTTAACCGACATCTAACATTTTACAAGAGGACCTAAATAATTCGATGGATAAAAGAAGGTCTCTTCAACAAATGTTATTGGGAAAATGGGGTTGAAATATGCCAAAAAAAAAAAAAAAAACTGAATTACTACATTTCACCAGACACAAAATTAAACTTCAAATAAATGGAAGACTTAGATGTTAGACTAGAAACTATTAAATACTTAAAGGAAAATATTGGCATCATTTTTCCATCTAAATTTTAAAGGCATCTTCAATGTTATGAATCCAATTACAAAGAAAACAAAAACAAACAAATGGGACTACACCCAATTAAAAAGTTTCTGTACAACAAAACAAACCACCATCCAAACCAAGAGACCCCTTACAGAATGGGAGAAGATCTTTACATGTCACAAATCAGACAAGAGGCTAATAACCAAAATATATAAAGGGCTCTCCAAACTCAGGAAAAAAAAAAAAAAATGACCCCATACAAACATGGGGAGAGCCTATCACCAGAATATTTACATATAATATCCTTATTAAAGCATGCATTCTATGCTTCATTATAAAAGACATGGCATTGCTATTAATATATTCTAATTTCAAAGTCTTCTAAAGTATTACTTTACTGCAACTTATCATGAGGTTTAAACCATTTAAAATACCATCCCTATATATTTGACCCTACATTGTGCCTTTTTAGGATGCTAATGATTCTTTTTAGTGTCTGATTCACCTGATACAGTGTAAACAGATATTGTTGACAAAATTGAAATCTGAGACTTTACTAAAACTTGAACTATATCATAAAATGAATCTTTTTTTCATATCCATTAGGTCCTCTTTTGAGAAAACTTCTGTATAATGTAAATAGACACATTTCTCCCATCAAGACATTTAAATTAAGTCATCCACATTTTTCAGCTATCACTATTCTCCATTATTTGAAAATGTATCCTGTAATGGAAAAAATACTTCACAATGAATCCATGACCAAAAAGATTATATTTCAAGTCCTATTTATGAAAGTCTCTAGAGAGAGAATGTGGTTTAGTTTTTAAATGAATAACAAACTGATGTTTCAAATATTCAGTTATTTTCAGAAAGACTATGTGTTTAAAGTTTTGAACATTGAAAAATAATGGAAAGTGGGTGTTTAAAAAATACATTTAGAAAATTAGCCTTTAAAGCTGTTTTTCGGGCCTAGGTAGTGGCACACTTGGTTGAGTGCACGTATTACAGTGCATAATTATCCGGGTTCAAGCCCCCTTGTCCTCACCTGCAGGGGAAAGCTTTGTGAGTGGTGAAGTAAGACTGTAGGTGTCTCCCTGTCTCTCTCCTTATCACACCCTTTCCTCTTGATTTCTGGCTGTCTCTATCCAATAAATAAAGATAATTTTTAAAAATTTTAAATAAAAGCTGGTTTTCTTCAGAAGGATCATCTCAAAACAATGAGAAAACAATAGAAGTCTGTCTTTTCCCTGTAGTTGTGAAATATAGAACTAAGTTGATATTAGTTCCATGTACAAAACACAAAAAGACAATAGTCAGAGGAAAGTTGACTACTTAGAGATGGTTTTATCTGTAAGAAGCATATTGTGACCTAGAAATGAAAATCAGATTAGACTTCCTCTAGGAAATTATTAATATGTACCATCAATAATTTATGCACTAAGATATTGAATGAAATATTTTGTTTTAACAATGAATTCAGTATTGCATGTTTAATAAAGAACAAGTAGATTTGATATAGAATAAGATGTGATCTTACACCAGCCCTGATTTTTACCTCTTCAAATAGTTACTAAAAACTCATTACACTCAGTTAAAATGAACATCAGTTTATAAAGTCCAAATTATAAAAGAATTGTTTTGGGATATTACATATATTTACTAAAGATTGAATATTTATTCACAAAAGTATAGTAATGGTATCCTAGAGTATATCTTGTAAACATTTAGATTTGAAATGAATTTTGGAAACTTTTCTCTGTCAATAATTATTTGATGAGTAAATTCTTTTTTTAAGAGGATACATTTTTGTATTTTATTTTTTTAATTTTTTATTTATAAAAAGGAAATATTGACTAGACCATAGGATAAGAGGGGTACAACTCCACACAATTCCCAACACCAATGAGTAAGTTCTATATTAAGCACTAGTCCTGATTGCCTTCTTGTCACTCACAAATTTGCAAAGTACTAGTGGCTAGAAGTGTGATGTTGCTGATGTCTGTTGGTGACATACTAAAGTACTATACTAAGTACTTTGTATATATTGAAGAGTAACCCTGCATGGATATGAAATAGATACTGGTGTTTACTTCTGTTGTTGAGCCAGATATTGTGCGTGGGCCGCGGAAAAGAGAGAGGGGGTCCGGAGCGAAAAGGAAACACAAATCTTTATTTGCGCTGGCACCTCAGAGTTGGGTGCTAGAGAAGCAGGTTGAGCCACGTGGAGGTAGCGAAAATGGCGGCCTCACGCAGTAACCTTTCCTGTCTGAACACCGGAGTGAAGTGCTGGCAAGAGAGAGAGAGAGGTGCGGAAGAAGAAAGGCTTTTATAGGAGCAGCTTTAGCTAGAATGGGAAGGGGGAGGAGTAACCATAGCACTCCAGGATAGGATGATAACTCTTGTGAGAATGGGAGGCGGGAGGAGTAACCAAAGCACTCCGGATATCGCAGGGATATAGACAATGCCCTGAGGGCACAACATGGCTGAACAGGCACTCCAAGAATGTTTCAACTCTTGTGGGAACTAGCAGTAGCCTGAGGGGACAACGTGGCAGATGTGACTGCATCGGCACAATTTCCCAGCAAACTTCATTTTACAGAGAAGAAATGGGAACCTGTAGTTTCTTCAGTTATCTTATGCAGTAAATGATAAAGTAGGTTTTGGCTTTAGGCTCATTTCTTAACAACCATACTATACTGTTTCCTTATTTAAAACTTAAGTATTTTCCAAGCAGATGCAAGTCTACAATCCTTTATTTAAAAAGACGAGGGGCAGAATTTGATTCTTCATTGAGAATTCTTCAATTCTAGGAAGTTAATACCATTTCCACAATATTTTTAATCCAGTTCCATGTTACCTAGGAGGTTCACATAAAAATTACTAAAGTCATAGGTCACATCAAACATTCTTCAGATAGATTTCCTAGTTTTTTTTCCCCACACAGAAACCCTTAATTTATCTGCTCTATTCCTACCTTTGGGTTCCTACTTATTAAACAACTCGTCCAGCTTTATATCTTACCGCCTTGCAGCCACCAAGTGGCAGATGTTACTATGACGCCATGCTAATTTCCTGGCCAGACAATCTTGCCAATATGTCTGGAAATCTAACCTCTCAAGAGTCCTACACCGCGGGGGTGGGGAGGGAGGGTGTGTGGATTAATCTATGAACACTCACATTCAGCAGAGAAGCAATTACAGAAACTAGAACTCCCACCTTCAACACCCCATAAAAAATTTGGTCCATACTCCCAGAGGGGTAAAGAATAGGGAGGCTTTTGGGGCTGGTGCAGTGGCACACCTGGTTGAGCACACACATTACAATGTGCAAGAAGGATGTTGGAGCCCCCAGTCCCCACCTGGAAAGGGAAAGCTTAGCAAGTGATGGAGCAGTGTTGCAGGTGACTCTCTGTCTCTCTCCCTCTGTATCTCCCCATACCCTTTCAATGTCTGACTGTCTCTACCCAATTAATAAAGATGATTTTTTTAAAAAATTAAAGAATAGGGAAGCTTTCAATGGAGGGGGAGGAGACACAGAATTCTGGTGGTTGAAACTGTATGAAGTTGTAGACTTGTTATCTCACAATCTTGTTAGTCATTATTAAATTACTAGTAATTTTTTTAAAATCAGTTACTTACTTCTATAGTCAAACGTATGACTGAGTGTCACTGCTGACTCTATTTAAAATTGAAGGTAATTTTTACTGCCTTGATAATTTTCACTATACTTTACCACAACACAAAGTAAGATGTCAGAATATTTTGTACTTAAAAATTACAAAGAAAGAATCCGGTTCTGTTTTGCAAGCCAGAGTAAGTGCCAATTTAGGGCTGCATAGAGTTTATCTAGCAGCATAAGGCAAATCATCTGGTCTCTTTGAGTGGCCATGTTGACTCTTCTGTGGTCACAGACCTCATAGAAATGCTGCAGCTCCTGCTATATGAACTGAGACTCTTGAGATTTCATAGTCTCACTGATACAGCTTTGGTCTAGTACACTGGGATTTAAATAATCTGTACTAATATTACCTCAATGAAAAAAGAAGTCTCACTATCAAATGATTTTAAAAATCCAGCATTAAAAAATGTTAATTTTTTAAAAATTTCCTTAGGAGTAAAATAGAACTTACATAGCATCAATTTTAAGTCTAAACATTTACTCATAATGAAAAAAATGACAGGAGGTTATACTGCCTTCAAAGTATTATTAGCAATGATTTCTCAGTTCATATCTACATACAGATTTTTCTGTTTCCATATATTTGTATTTACTCAATAAGCATCAAAGTGAGCACCGAATCAGCACTATTTATCACTTAATTAATTCATGTTATATTATTGGCATACAATAAAACTTGATGTCCTAATTTCAACAGGTTATTAGAAGATCTAAAAATGATTTTATTATGAAAACTAATAGAATACATGCAAACATCATTTTAAATAAGAAATACTAAAATAGCATCTAGTTACTTAAATTGGGAAAGGTAAAGAAAAGTATGACTTGAAATAAATGGATGCTTATCAGAATTTATATATTTCTCAGTTTTATAACTTCTCAGTACTTCGACAAGTACAAGTGAGGAAATAGGTAGAAATAGGTAGAAAAAGTTTTAGCAGAATTAAAGAATATAAAAGCTATAACAAAGTGGAAAATAGCTCTCCAGGTAGTGTGTCTGCCTTACCACGTGCTTAGCTCAGGTTTGAGTTCTGGCATTACACAGAAGGTGATAACTCACTAGAGGAAGTCTACTGATCATCTGTCTGTCTGTGTGTCTGTCAGTCAATAAAAGTGACCCAGAGCAGTATACTTGCACATGTGTGAGGTAAGAGCACCACAAAACAAAAATATTTGGGTAAATGTATGAAAATTTACTTTTAGTTGTTTAATTCATTTTCCACATTTCCTTTAAAAATTCTACCCTCAATAATCCTACAAGATAACTTAAATATGAAATTTTAAAAGACTGATTCCAAATTAATGTGAAACTTAGTATGTATGATCTTCCTAATACCTAGCTAGTTTTGCTGAGTGAATACCCTATTTAGTGGGTATTTCACATACAAATTACCCAATGAGTGATATTCACTAAATAACTTGGTGATACTTAATGAGTCATTTACCCATTAATTAAACCAGACACCATAAGTTCAAACCACTAAAAACCCAAAGTATAGCTATGACACACCATTTATAATATATGAGTAGTATAACTATGGCACAGATATTAATAGTACAACATATAACATATATTTAAAACATACTATCATGTTGCTAAAGTGATATTTTGAATAAGATAATTTTTCCTTGCTGTGGACCTTTGGCCTACCTAAAATTCAGTCTCTCTGTTTATAGTTTCACTGTACCTGATGGAGAAATTCAATCAAAGCTCCATCTGTAGAAATAAACCATAACAACAAAACTACTTGGAGTGATTGGTCATTTTTCTTGTTGAACCAACCACTTGCTTACCCAGGAGGCAAAATGTTTAATTAAAAACCTCTGTCTCAAATGAAAGGTAAACTGGCAAGTGTGAGCACTATTTCAATTTTCCTGAACAGTTATCTTATTCTGGGAGTAATTCTATTATTACATGGTATTGTCTCATTTAACATATATATTTCTCTTATGAACGTAATATTCAAGGATGTTGAGACATGGAGGTGTCAATCATAGGAAATGATGTATCTAAATGGAAGAGATTAAGAAAAAAAAATCAAGGACCTAAACTAAAATAGACTGATGATTTTCTTTGACAAATCAAGGAAATATTGATTTTGCATGTTAAATTGGCACTATTAATTGTATACAACTATCTTTTCACTGGATTTGTTCTAATTAACAGTATACTCTGATAAAAAACTTCACCTCCCAAAAGTTTCTCAGAGTTTTTAGCTCTAAAATGTATTTGGGAATCTACCAAATGGAAAAGCATTACTTTGCTAAAAAAGAAAAGTGACAGAACTCGCTAGCACTAGCTCTGTATTATTTTTACCTCTACTTCCTCTTGGATAAAACTATGGTTAGAAAACCAATGACTAGACTTCCAGAAGGTGTGGCCATGTAGTAACAGGGATCAGATTGCCTCTCCCCACAAACCAAAAATTAAATACAAGAGACATAAAGAGAATTCATAATCTACAGTTGAAAGATCTGCAGCCTCAGGTGGATACTCAAGCATTTGGGACAAGAAAGGGTGCAGGTTGAAAATCAACTTGGTCACATCAGAGCTCTGGATGGCAGAGTCATTCCATTTTTTTACACACAACAAGCAGTGAGAGTGATTCCAGTGACAGAAGAAAAGAGAAGGAAGCTTAAAACCTCTCAGTCTTTGATTTGGGATTTTTAGCCTTCTGAATGTATGGCAAGGACACAACAAAAAACAAAGAGCACTTGTGATCATAAAACCTTCGAACCTAACCACCACATTACCTCCTGCAAAACATGTAAACAAGAGAAGCCTAGAGACCACAACAATAACACCACCTGCTGGCCAGCAAGAACCAGCACAATAAATGCACATGCGGAAAAACAGAAATAAACAAGTATGCCTCCTCAGTCAGATAGGAACAAAACAGATGAACTCCAAGTAATTACAGATATAGAGTGACTGTCAGAGATAGGCTACAGAAAACTCATTATGAGCGCTCTCCAAGATTCTAAGTTTAGTATGGAGAAACATACCCAAAACTTTAAAGAGCACTTTATTTATTATGGAATTAAGACACACAAAAGAGGAAGTTCATCAAGAAGCTACAAAGATTGAAGGAAGAACTTCAATAAGAAGCATGAAAGAAAAACTTCATCAGAACTTCAGGGAGGTGGTCCGGGAGGTGGCACAGTGGCTAAGGCACCAGACTCTCAAGCATGAGGTCCTGAATTCAGTCCCCAACAGCACATGCACCAGAATGATGTCTGGTTCTTTCTCTCTTTCCTATCTTTCTCATTAATAAATAAATAAAATCTTAAAAAAAAAAAAAAGAACTTCAGGGAGTGAAACAAACTCTGTGTAGTTCTAGCTCAGTTATAAGGTTTAGGAAGTAGATTCACACATGCAGAAGAAAGAATTTTCAATTTAGAAGATACAGTTAGTCCACTTTTTCAATTCAAAGATGAGGGAGAGGAAAGTTTTAGAATGAATGAATTGGTGAATTCACCTTCTTCACCTCATCTGGGATGGAGCTTGAGAGAATCATGTTAAATGAGATAAGTTAGAAAGTGAGGGATGAATATTGGGATGATCTCACTCATAGACAGAAGTTGAAAAATACTACAGTTATGTCAGCTTGCCTTCCCTGGGCAGACGACATCACCAGTGTGTCCTGGAACCCAACCTCCCTGGAGCCCTAACCCACTAGGGAAAGGTAGAGAGAGGCTAAGAAGGGTATGGACCAACTTGTCAATGCCCATGTCCAGCAGAGAAGCAATTATAAAAGCCAGACCTTTGACCTTCTGTGCCCGTAGAGATCGTTGGTTCATACTCCCAGAGGGATAAAGAATGAGGAAGCTTCCAGTGGAGGGGGTGGGATATGGCACACTGATGGTGGGAGTGGTATGAACTGGGCATCTAGTAAAAAAAGAGAGAAGCTGAAAAATCAGAAAACAAAAAGCAGAACTCGGACTGGGTTTGATGTAAAGCACCAAAGTAAATGACTCTGGGATGGAGGGTTATAGGTTCATGTCCTGGTACATGATGGCACAGGAGAACCTAGAGGGGGTTGAATTGTTATGTGAAAAACTGTGAAATGCTACACATGTATAAATACCGTATTTTACTGTTGACTGTAAACCATTAATCCCTCCAGTAAAGAAAAGGGAAAAAAAGGGGGGAGTTGGGCAGTAGCACAGCGGGTTAAGCACATGTGGTGCAAAGCGCAAGGACTGGCGTAAGGATCCCGGTTCGAGCCCCTGGCTCCCCACCTGCAGGGGAGTTGCTTCACAAGCAGTGAAGCAGGTGTACAGGTACCTGTCTTTCTCTCCCCCTCTCTTTCTTCCCCTCTTCTCTCCATTTCTCTCTGTCCTATCCAACAACAACGACACCAATAACAATAACAACAACAACAATAAAACAACAGGGGCAACAAAAGGGAAAAAATACAACCTAATTAAAAGAAAAAAGAAAAAAAAAGAATGAAGTAACTCTCTGAAATTGCAGACTCCATCAAAAGGTCAAATATAAGAGTGTTAGGTAGATCTGAGGAGAATGACAAGGCTAAAGGTCCAGAGATCATTTTCAGGGCAATTTTAGCTGAGAATTTCCCTCACTTAGGTTATTCTCAGAACATACTCATTCAAGAGGCAGACTGTTCACCCAGGTTTATAAATACAAAACAACCAACAACAAGGCACATTATTGTAAAACTACCAAAACTCAATAACGGGAAAAATACAGGCTACTAGAGAAAGGAAAGAAGTTACACACAAAGGCAGAGCTATCAGGCTTCATTCGATTTCTTTTCACAGACCCTAGAAACAAGGAGAGAGTAGAATGACATATTCAAAGTACTAAAGGAGAGAGAATTCCAGCCACAAATTTTGTATCCTAAAAATTATCCTTCAAGGCTAGAAGTGAATGTACCACCTATGACCCTACAATTCCTCTCAACCAAACTCACCCATCTAAAAAGATTTGTGTATACTTATGTTCATAGCAGCACAATTTGTAGTAGCCAAAACCTGGAAGCAACCCAGGTGTTCAACAACAAATTAGTGGTTAAGTAAGTTATGGTCTATATACACAATGGAATACTGCTCAGCTATAAAAAAGTGGTGAATTTGCCTTCTTAACTCCATCTCGGACTGAGCTTGAAGGAATCCTGTTAAGTGAGATAAGTCAGAAACAAAAGGGTGAATATAGGATGATCTCACTCATAGGCAGAAGTTGAAAATAAGACTGGAAGGGAAAACAATAAGCAGAACTTGGAGTGGAGTTGGTATATTGCACCAAAATAAAAGACTCTGGGGTTAGGGAAGGGTTCAGGACCTGGAACATGATGGCAGAGGAGGACCTAGTAGGAATGTATTGTATTGTTATGTGGAAAGCTGGGAAATGTTATGCATATACAAACTATTGTATTTTACTGTCAACTATAAACCATTAATCCCCCAATAAATAAATTTTTAAAAATTATCTTTCAAATATGAGGGAGAAATAAATGTTTTCTCAAATATCCAAAAACTAAAGGAATTTACCTCAGCCAACCACTTTACAAGAATTATAGGAAAGAGTCCACACAAAAGGGAAGAAGCAAAGGATAATACATTCTAAGTGAGGTGAGCAGCAGTAGACTATAACTAAGAACACAGTAAAAATAGGAAAGAAAATCAATGCAAATAAGGGAGGGAATTAAAGGACAAAGCAGTTTTATCAAATGTTTGTTAGTCAAGATCAATTTAAAAAAAACTTATCTCGATACACAATGATAGTTATTACACTTATGATAACCACAAAACACAACAGAGAACAGAGATTTCTAGAAAGTACAAGAAAAATTAGTGAGGAACTCACCACAGAAACTCATCCACAAAAAAAGGACAGGTAGAAACAAATGGGAAAATAATCTATTTAAAACAAACTCAAAACAAAAATCAGAATGCATGTAAGTAAATCACGTTTTTCAATAAGCACTCTAAATGTGAATGACCTACCATCACCTGTCAGAAGACTAAGAGTATCTAAGTACATTAAAGAACAGGATCCATCCATTATATGTCTTCAGGAAACACACATCCAAAGAAAATACAAATGGAAACTTGATACAGGAAGCTGGAGCAAGATACTCCAAGCTAATAATTCACCAAAAAGGAAGGAATAGCTATTCTGTTTTCTGAAAAAATAGACTTTCAGGTAAAGAAAGCCAGAGAGTGGAGGAAAAGGAGAGGGACATTTGGAGGTAGTAATGGTGTCATGAGTGGCATATAAGGGAAATGGATGAGATAAAAGGACATGGAAGAAAAAGGGGGCTATTATGCACATGAAGACACATAGCTGTAGAAATGATGGCCCATATCTACAACCTTAGGAGTACTGTAGTGGCTTGCAGTGGGGAGACTTAAGATTCAGGACTCTGGTGGTGGGAATGGTGTGGAATAACACCCTGTTGACATGTAATTTTGTAAATCAATATTAAATCATTAATAAAATTAAAGAAAAAGTAAAAGAAAGTAATCAAAGATATAGAGGGACACTACATAATGGTTAAAGGATGAATCCAATAGAAGATATAGCCAGCATAAATATATATTCCCTCCCAAAAAGGTGCACCTAAATATATAAAACAAATACAATCTTAAGGGAGAAATTAACAGCAACACAATAATAGTAGGAGATTTTAACATTCCACTCACAGCAAGAGACATAACATCTGAATAAAAAACATCGATAGAAATCACTGGTCATCTACATCAGGAACAACATAGTGTACCCCTTTGTGGGCCCCTATATGACCTTGACCCCTATGAGGATCAACAATGGTATGGACAACCCCATTCTCTAAAGGGAGGTTGGGCCAACATACTCTACCACTCAAGGTAAATTGATCCTGAAATTAATACAGCTTATAATGTTCCTAGCCTTGACCACAGAATGCTAGCTCAGATCTACAGGAATGCAGAAGTTACATAGGCTTCTGTGACAAATATGGGCCCCAGATCAAATTGATGGGGGTTACAGTTAATACTATCTATATATTTTCCCATATTTGGGAGCTACTATCTGTCCTGATATAGCTTTCTAACCCTATTCCTAACTCTGACATCATCTTCCCAGACAATAACTTGGGTCCACCTGCACCTGTTATCTGTTGGGTTCAGGCAAAAATTAGTAAACTCATGAGCCCCTTGGAATATACCTAAAATAGACCTACTACCTTTTTCCAGAATGGAGAGCCCAAATCTCATCTGCTATATTCTTGCATTTAGGTTCCTGATTTAACAATTTATTCTTCTTTATATCTTAATGATATTTTCAGCCTCCAAGTTCCAGATACTACCATGATGTCAACTTGACTTTCCTGGGCAGATGACTTCACCAATGTGTCCTGGAACCCCATCTCTTCGGAGCCCTGCCCCACTATGGATAGAGAGAGACAGGCTGGGAGTATGCATTGACCTGTAAATTCCCATGTTCAGCAGAGAAGCAATTACAGAAGCCAGACCTTCCACCTTTTGCACCCCATAATTACCCTGGGTCCATACCCCCAGAGGGATAAAGAATAGGAAAGCTTTCAAGGGAGGGGATGTGATATGGAGCTCTGGTGTGGGAATTATGTGGAATTATGCCTCTCTTATCCTATGGTCTTGTCAATATTTCCATCTTATAAATAAATTTTAAATAGAGAAAAAGATAATTATTTTTCAAAAAAAGAAAAATCAATAAATAGCAATCTTAAATGAAACCATCGATGAACGGACCTAATAGATATATATTCAGAACTTTTCATCCCAAAAGGAATGGATACATATTCTTCGTAAGTACACATGAAGCAGTCACAAAGATTAACTATATACTGATCCACAAAAACAGCCTAAAAATATGTAAAGATTAAGGGACCGGGTGGTGGTGCACCTGGTTGAGCACACATGTTACAGTGCGCAAAGACCCAAGTTTGAGCCCCTGGTCCCCAACTGCAAGGGGAAAGATTTGTGAGTGGTGAAGCAGGGCTGCAGGTGTCCCTCTGTCTCTCTCCCTTCTATCACCCCCTTCTCTCTTCATTTCTGGCTGTCTCTAGCCAATAAAAAAAAGAAAGAAAAAATATGTAAAGGTTAAAATTATAAAACGCATCTTCTCAGACCATGAAATTAAGACCATGATGAGAAGAATGTGGAAAGAGGCTCTCTAACACACTGCTGGTAAGAATGTAATCTGTATGACCACTATGACGAGCAGTATAGAGAATCCTTAAATAAATACAGATGGAAATTCCATATGACCCAGCAATCCCTCTCCTAGACATTTACACAAAAGAGATAACACTAATTCAAAATAATATATCCACCCCCATGTTCAAAGCTGCATTATTCACAATAGCCAAAATTTGATAGCAACCAAAATGCTTTTTGATAAATGACTGGATAAAAAAAAATTAAGCAACATATACTCAATAGAGTACTTCTTACCTATAAAATAGGTGATTTTACTTCCTTTGGAATAAAATGTATGGAACTCGAGAAGATTATGCTTAGTAAAGTAAGCAAAACGGTAAAGGAAGACTACAGGACGGTTTCACTCATATGTGGAATTTGGAGAACTAAATACACATACTTGAAACAAGCAAACATCAAAATACAACCCATATTTAGACTGTGGGAAACTATAGTGGCTACCTAGTGGCGTGGGAGGGAGGGCACAGACTTTTCAGTAGCAGGAAAGGTATGAAATTATAATCCTACTGATTTATATTCTCATAAATCACTATTAATGTGACATGTCAGAGGGGAATAGATTTAATACTTTAAGATCTTTAACTGCCTAGACCATAGCTCTAAGTACAAATATTTGCTTTAGACTAAGAATTTAATATCTCAGATTTGTTAGGTGATCAAACTCTGAAACTGGGTTGAAATTGTTCAGGGAGCTCTAAAAATATATCTGCATATATAATTTTTTAAACATCTAAGTCAACTACAATATTAGGACAGACAGATGAAAACCATTTGGCCCTATCAGTATCTAAAATACAAAGATGTTCAGATACCACTTAAAAGGACAAAACACAGTGAGGTCTAGTATATTATACCATTGCATTAGCATAGAAAAACAAACCCCCAACTAACCTGGTTATAATAATAATTAAATATTGCTATTCTAAGCTCTAAGACTACAGGAAACAATTATACACAAAGCTAGACAAATTGTAGAGATGATAGTTAACCCATGTCTGCAACCTTGGGAGAGCCACTGTGGCTTGCAATGAAGTATTGGGGGTGGTGTGTAATATACCCATGTTGACATGTAATTTTGTTAATCAATATTGAATCACTAATAACAATAAAAGAAATTTAATAAATCCACTTAAAATTTTTTTAAAAATCCCATGGCTAAGGAAAGCAAAATAGAACTAAAGCTGCAGCCAAGGTCTACAATAGCATGATGAAACCATGATGTCATTCTTGGATTTTTTTTTTATCTTTATTAAATGGATAGAGACAGCTAGAAATTGAGAGGTAAGGATGTGATAGGAGAAGAGACAGAGAGACATCTGCAACAGTGCTTCACCACTTGCAAAGTTTTCCCTGTATAGGGGGGAAATGGGGTCTCGAACCCATGTCCTTGTCCACTGTAGCATGTGCACTCAACCAGGTGCACCACCACCTGGCCCCTCATTCTTGGATTTCTTTTATCACCACTATGTGAGAAAAACGGGTGTTTGTTTGTTTACTATACTATAAAAGAATTTATACATCTGGTGCACCTGAAAACAATTATGAGTAATAAACAGATTGACTTTTAAAGGAAAGTTGATGTTCTTTTCACATTCACACAGAACACTAAAAATATTAAGCATTTACCATACATATGGCCATAAATATGACCAGTGACAAATTTTTATTGACGATCCAAATGGTGGCATGCCCAGGACAGTGCCCATGCACATGGATCAAGCCTCCAGTCCCTACGTGTTGCAGCGAAGTTCCACAGGTAGTGAGGAAATGCTGCAGTTGACTCTCTGTCTCTTTCCCTTAATATCCTCCTTTCCTCTGTTTCTTGATATCACTATTTTAAAAAAAAATGCCAGGAAGCATTGGATTTTCCACATAGTCACGGAGAACTAGTGATAAAACTGGTGACAAATTAAAAATAAAAATGAATTTTATTAAATAAATTATGAGGTATAAATTTTAAGTTGTAACATACAAAGATGACTCAGATATTGCTTTTACTCTTGTTGCTAGTACTCTTCTGATTATTTTCCAACTATGAAATTACAGTTAAAGAAGTAAAATTTGAGTGGTCCAGGAGATGGCACAGTGGATAAAGCATTGGACTCTCAAACATAAGGCCCTGAGTTCGATCCCTGGCAGCACATGTACCAGAGTGATGTCTGGTTCTTTCTCTCTCTCTCTCCTCCTATCTTTCTCATAAATAAAGTCTTAACAAAAAAGAAGTAAAATTTCCATTTTGAGTGAAGGTACATTTGCTATTGCTCAGTGATTTGAAATAATATTGATCCTAGAAAAAAAAACGATGCCAATGAAGATTCTGGGGCTGGGTGGTGGCTCACCTGATGTTACAGTGTATAAAAACCTGAGTTCAAGCCCCTCCACCTGCTGGAGGAAAACTTCTGGAGAGGTGAAGCAGGGCTGCAGATGTCTCTCTGTCTCTTTCCTTCTCTTTGTCCCCCACCCCTCTTGATATCTGACTCCAATAAATAAAGATAATAGTTAAAAATTACTATTATAAAACATCCAGGGAATAAAATACAAGTTGTATAATCTAAATCTCACATATAATGTTATTTAGAGTAAAAGAATTTGACCTGCTAGTTAAGATTATTCTTTATTAAAGGGAATGTGATTTTTTTTTCCAAAAGATAACACAATGAAACATATTCTCATTTTCCTCAAAACTACTCACTACTTTTTAAGCATCTTTGACTCCAAACAGTCATTTTCAAAATTGTAACCCTCATTTCTAAGTGTTTTTTCCATTGTGGTCAAGGAATGATGTGAAAATCCAATGGAACAGATTATTTGGGGGGTGGGGAGTGTAGAAGAGATAATGAAAAATGGTCACTGGCATATAATTTTACTTTGGAAAAAAGAAACAGAAACCCTAGAGGGAAAAAAAATACAGATGCTAAGGTCTCTGAACTGCCTCAGAAAGAAAAAAAAAATTACAGTTAAGATTACTGTGCTGCTGCAGTAACAAGAGGCAGAGTTTATTGTTTTATTTGCAGACTGAGGTCTGCAGAAAATAACTATCTATGGCTGAGGGCATCTAGAGATAATGAACATCTAGAAGTGAGACTACACCCCAAGGTATTTTGGGAATTGTCTTACTGACAGAGAAGAAAGGAGATAAAATAGCAGTAGTGAAGCAAAGGAATGGCTGTAAGAGACCAGCCTAAACTGGTGAGAAACAGAATCCCATTCCCATTCAGCAGCCAAGTCCACTTAGGGCTTATTAAGGAACAGGATTCACTTCAGTCCTTCTATAACAGCTTTTGGCATCCAGAATACTAACCAAACCCTAGGAACACAATTCCACAAAGTTAAGCAGCTTCTTCTTTCATTCTTTTCTATCTGCTTACACCCTGTTGCAGAGGGCACAGTGATAACATTCCACACAGGAATGTATGAATCACGTGCAGTCTAAGAAAATACTTATAGGGAGTAGCAAGAAAGCACTACTGTCAGAAAACCCAATTAATTCAAATCAGCCTTCTCTCACATAAAATAAATTATCTATGTTGTTACTCAGCCAATTGATTTTTTAAAGTGACTTTGTTTTTGGTTTTTTTCATGTATTAGTTTGCAGATTATTTTTCAGTATCCTGGGGATTTCTGTTCATTATCTGAATTTCTAGAAAACAAAATTTAAGTATTTTCAAGATGAGACTGAGTCACTGAAAATGGGGAAATGTTTGATGAAATGATGAGTAATGTGGACTAGGTAGTGAGGCACTAAGTATAGCACCCATGTAACAATGCAAAGGACCTGGGTTACTCCCTACATGAAAACTTCTAGAGTAGTGAAGTAGTGCTGCAGCTCCTTCTCTCCTCTCTTCTCTCTCTTCTCTCTCTTCTCTCTCCTCTCTCTCCTCTCTCCTCTCTCTCCTCTCTCCTCTCTCTCCTCTCTCATCTCTCGTCTCTCGTCTCTCTCCTCTCTCATCTCTCGTCTCTCGTCTCTCTCCTCTCTCATCTCTCCTCTCTCTCCTCTCTCCCCTCTCTCCTCTCTCCTCTCTCTCCTCTCTCCTCTCTCTCCTCTCTCCCCTCTCACCTCTCTCCCCTCTCTCCTCTCTCCTCTCTCCCCTCTCCTCTCTTTCTCTCTCCTCTCCTCTTCTCATTCTCTCTTTCTCTCCCTTTCTCTCTTTCTCTCTCCCCTTTTTCCCCTTCCCTATTAATTTATCTGTCTCCATTACTTGTGATGGCAAAGGCACAAGAAAGAAAACACTAAGCTAAGGCATTATAATTGGAAAGTGTGCAAGCCCAGAGGCCCAGGTTGAGCATACAGTGTTCAAGGACCCAGATTCAAGCCCCTGATCCCTATCTTCAAAGGGGAAACTTTATAAGTAGTCTCTCCCTCTCTCTCTCTCTCTCTCTCTCTCTCTCTCTCTCCCTCCCTCCCTCCCTCTCCACCCTTCTCCTTTTCTGTCTCTTCTTTCCATTTATATTTATCTGTCCCTATACAAAATCAATAATTAAATATAAAAAATAACAAAAAAGTGTACAAGCCAATAGATAAAGGTAGGCATGCCTTGATAGCTGTTTTCATTAGCAGCCAAAATTTAAGTTCACATCCTGATTGTCTTTTCCATTAACCATCATAGTCACAGCTCTGTTGCAAAATTTGTGCACCAACTCATTTTCTTTCACAATATTTTTGCAAAATTTATGATTTTTAACAACTCTCCATTGTAACTAAACATTATAAACAAGATTATAAGCCAAAACTCAGAATTATTTTCCGTAAGTAATAAGTGATATAAAATTTAACTGATAATAAAGTGATGTGATTAAATTCACTCTGAGTCTTGTAGATTGCTGGAGATCTGCTAGTCTTTAAAAATGGGAATTACTGACAGTTAGGGAAAGATTTATATCCTCTGGAACAAAAGCAATAGTTTATCCACGGCATAAAGTAGAAGAATGAACCACAGTAAGAGAATACCAATGTCTTATCATTGAATGCTGTTTAATTTTATGTCTGAGTTCCACAAAAAAATATACAATTAATTTACCAAAGATAACTTACAGAGGAAGATTTATATATATTATTTAACTGCAACAGAGGATGAATCACTAATATACATTGATAGATAAATATGTTTACATAGAGATATATAAGATTACTGAGGCATAAATATATAACTATATTTATACAACTATATAAATCATTGATGCTAAGTTTTTCAGGCATACATAATAAATAGAATGTATTTTATATTATTTATTCTATATAATTAATAATAATGTAATAATTACATGCATGAATCATATAAAACAAAATATTTCATTCTAGTTATACATTCTATATTCCAAAATAGTATTTTTATCACTGAGTTGTAGTGCTGAAATAATAAAAAGAATTACCTTTAGATAAATTTTGGAGGCCAGGTACAAGGAGATGGCTCATTTGCTACAGCACAAACTGTACCATGTATGAGGACCCACATTCAAGTTCATGGCACTATGTACAAAAGAAAACTCACAAGAGATGGTGTTCTTTCTCTCTCTCTCTCGCTTTCTGAAAATCTCTATCTGAAATTGAAAGAAAAAATAAGTCTATTGAAAATACTTGAATCACATAGGCATGAAGCCCCAGAAAAGCCAAAGAGAGAGAGAGAGAGAGAGAGAGAGAAAGACAGCGACAGAGAGAAGTAGAATGGGAGGGAGAGAGAGAGGAAAGGAAAGGAAAGGAGAGGAGAGGAGAGGAGAGGAGAGGAGAGGAGAGGAGAGGAGAGGAGAGGAGAGGAGAGGAGAGGAGAGGAGAGGAGAGGAGAGGAGAGGAGAGGAGAGGAGAGGAGAGGAGAGGAGAGGAGAGGAAGGGAGGGGAGGGGAGAGGAGGGGAAGAGAGGGAAGGAAAGGGAGAGAAGGAAAAGGAAAGAAAGAAAAGAAGAAGGGGAAGGGAGGGAGGGAGGGAGGAAGGAAGGGAGGGAGGGAGGGAGGGAGGGAGGGAGGGAGGGAGGGAGGGAAATTGTGGGGTCATATCATGAAATTGCAGATATAACTAAAAGTACATACTTATAAAAATAACTATACTGGAATAATAATATAGTAGGAGAAACATAAGGAAAATAATATAAATGATATTGGTTAACACCAAAAGAGAAAAAGAAAACCTATTGAATTTCAAATGCAAATATTTAAATTAATTGGTAAGTAATGTGTTCAGACATATATAGGGCTACACATATATTTCAACATTTTAGAAGTTTTCAGCAATTGACATAGCAAGTATATATTTTAAAATCATAAGTAATAGTCTGATAGTTTCCAAGTGAAAAAAATACTAAATAATCAACTGTCATCTGTAAATTTTATCAAGCAGCAATTTTTGGGGGGTGTTGGTGTTTCCCAAGAGATTTTACTGATATTTTTTTTAATTGGTGAAATGATAAAATGAATATTTTTATATTTTGACAAAGAACACAAATGATTTTTCTTAAACTCATGATTCAATTATCTGTATGCATTGAAATTTGTATGTTCATTATCCCAGCCTGTCATTATCCTATTGCCAAATACAATTTTCTAGGCCAATCTTCACCACTTCTGTTTGGGATATACTTGGAAAATTTGCAGTAGATTGAAGGTGAGTCTCAGAAAACCATAAATAGGTGAGCACGTTGCAAAAAAAGAAAAAAAAGTGCTGTGAGACTAAAAAAATGTATTCCAGAATCAAGTATCAGTTATTGTCAGTAACATAAGGTTCTGGGTTACTGTACACTGGCATGGATAAATGAAAACTACACTTGTTCTTCATTTTATGCTGGCCCTTAAGTGAAAAATTATGAGTAAATCACACGGTTTTCATAGTTTCCCTCTCTAGATAGTCTCCAAAGAGATCATGAAGAAAATGTCTCAAATGTTGATAAAGTTTATTTTCCTTTTTTGGCTGTATTCTTTATGTATTATTTATGTATTATTTATGACCTAATTGTAGAAAGCATACCACTCCTGACTTTCATCCTCTGTCACCACTTTCCCAAGGGAAATAAACGTTAAGGAGAATGTACCCTACTGTGATATCACTATTTCTGGCTCATTGGTTAATCAGTAGTTAACTTGTTCATATAGCAATTCTAATTGAACATAAGTTGATGATGGCCTTAGTTGGAAGAGTTTATAGTACTCTCATTGTAGAAACTTTTGTTTCCTGAGTATTTACTATGAATCAATACTTTAAAAATATTGTGTTACATAACATAACAACAATGTAATAATGTAGGAACTATAGATAAGAAAACATACTAAACTCTGTTAAATTCCTAGCCAAAACTATAGTGAGAACATGGCAGAAACTAAATCTGAAATCTCATATGTTCAACTTCAGTGCCTAGGTTCCTAATCACTTTATCTATATGTCCAGATACATGGATATCATAATATTAAACTATCAGAGGCCATAAACATTCAATAAAAATAGCATAATTAAATTGTGGGGCTTGAACTCTTCAAATGCAATTTAAATTTGCAATCCTCTCAAAGTCAAGAAACAGAAGTAGGAATTTGTTTGCTTATTAGAGGGAAATAAAGTAATGTCCAGAAATCTGACGGTCATGTGCAATTTTTTCATGCTGTCTTAAGTTCCTGCTTAATTTTGTTCTCTTTTCTAATTTAGTAGCTCTAAAAGGTCATTTCAAATTCAACATCTTTCTGACATCCATGATCTTCTATCAGAATTTCCAACTGGATTGATTACAACTTGAAGTCAGTGGCAATGAGACAAAAACTCTTTTTTTTTTCCTGCTGGGGATACTGTATTATTTATTTATCTGGAAAACAGTAACAAAATTACTCAATAATCAATGAAAATCAAATTGCATAAAATTGCTATCATTCTCAACAGAATAATCAGAAACCTACTCTAATGTCAACTCTACTAACTGCAGTAAAGTTTCAAATGATCTAATATTAAGTTTCATGTGATACAATTCACAAGTTAGTCAACAAATATGTACTGAGCATCTACTATCTGCTAACATCTGTCTCATATCTGTGTAAACAGATATTCTGTAAACTCTGACTTGAAAATACAACAGTTAATTTCAAGGGCCCTAGCAGGGAAGGAATCTGGTGACATATTCTATTACTAAAAAAAAAAATCCACTAAGACATATGCTTTCTTTCATGTTTTAACTACATATAGTTTAAGTGGGCCCATGAAGAAAAAAAATGAACTAGATGTATGTGGTATTGCCATAGTTCAGCACTGAGAAATACATTTCCCAATGATTCTAATTTTCAAAAGTCAAAAAACTTACTTGCCCACTTTTAGTGTTATTTTGTACTGGGATCTAGTGTTTCTTTTTTTTAATGTTTATTTATTTAGTCCCTTTTATTGTCCTTGTTGTTGTAGTTATTATTGATGTTGTTGTTGTTGGATAGGACAGAGAGAAATGGAGAGAGGAGGGGAAGACAGAGAGGGGGAGAAAAAGATAAATACCTGTAGACCTGCTTCACCACTTGTGAAGTGACCCCTCTGCAGGTGGGGAGCCAGGGGGCTGGAACCAGGATCCTTACACAGGTCCTTCTGCTTTGCGCCACATGTGCTTTCCCCATTGCACTACCACCCTTACTCCCTATATAGTGTTCCTTAAAGCACCTTCATATACATTATTCTCATTTTAGGTAGCAAAAGAGAGGAAAAAGTGACCCAAATGTACAACGCACAAGTCAATCTTAAGAGCCACTAATGCACAGAGCTCCCGTGTTCCACACTAAGAACTCTCCCATAGGGCAAAGCCTCCAGTTGGAATAGATGAAGCAATGTATCCAAAGATTTTTATATTTAGAACATATCCTTTATTTCATTTATATACTCCACCCAAACTTCTTCCAAATATCGTAGTCTCTTTCAAGGCAGTCTTAGCTAGAATATCCATTGCTCAACAAAAATCAAGAAATTATTAAGAAGGCCTGGAAGGCTTCCATGATACTCTGCACTAGCGATAGCCCTTATTGCTCCCTCAAGGGAAACAGGCTTTTCACCCTTTTATACACTGAATACACCCTAGTGAGTAAGCATAAGAATCATCTGATCTTTCTGTCTCATTAATTAAGGGTGCTAGTTATTTCTGCTGGAATCTCTACCCCAGAGATGAAGGGTTTAAGGAACTCATGTGGGTTCTGAATTTGAAAAAGAATATACCAGTAGGCCATTTTCTACCATATGCAGGAGACACAAAAAACAGAACAACAACAACAACAAAAACCACGAACAAATGAAAAGGTCATGCTACAGAGATCTGAAAGGACTAACTACATCTTCAATGATAAGAAGAAATGAGACTCTTACAAAATAAAAAGAGGCTCAGGTGATGGCTCACCCAGAAGAGTGCAAGGACCCTGGTTCAAACCCCAAGTCCTCACCTGCCAGTAGGAAGTTTCATAAACATACCTCTCCTCTCTGCCTTTTTCTCCCTCTTTACCCCACTCTATCTCTCACCCTCTATAAAAAAATTTTTTAAAAAGCCACCATAAACAATGAGCTAATGTAGGCACAAAACTACAATAACTCTGGTGGCAAAAAAAATAATAATAAAGAAAGAAATTTAGATTTGAAATATATTGTTTCCAGTTACCCATCCTCAACCCTGTTTATATTTCCTGTTCCTGAGTTGTAAAGATATTTTCATTCTCCCAACAGTTACACACACACAAACATAAACACAATTTTTCCTTAAAATTTCACTCCATTTCTGCTAAAATTAATCTACTGAAATTTAAAAAAATCAAAATTAATAGAAAAATATCAGCAGAGATTGGTAAGATTACTGCTTAAATAGCTCTATTAATCTCAGCAGCTTGGTTTACTATGCTGGGCCTCCATCTCATGGTTTTATACAGAGCACAAAGCCTGTGTCACTTTCATAATATTGTTGTAAAACCTAAAAGAGATAATACTTTGCAAAGGGAGGGACTGCCCCACTCTCCAAAGCGGGGCACTGGGTCAACCTACCCTGCCATTCTAGGAAAACTGGTCAGGAAATGAGGATGTTCCCAGCTGTGACCATGAACTGTGAGCTCAGACTGACAGGGACTCAGAGGGTACACAAGCTCCTGTGCTAAATATAAATATATATAGACAACGGGTCAGGTTGATGGGATAAACATTTATCATAGACTTTCTACAAGACTGGAAGTACTCTCTACCCTAATCCAACTTTCTAGCCCTATTCTCAACTCTGACACCTTCTTCTCAGACAACATTTTCATCCAACTCCATGGTAGCTATCAAACTCTAGCAAAAGCTATGAAAGTCATAGGCTCCCAGGAACATACATAAAATGGGCTTCCTAGCTTCTTTCCACCATAAAATACCTAATCTCCTCAGCTTTATTCCTACTTTTTGGCTTCTGTTTATTAAACAATTTCTTCTGCTTTATATCTTATTGCCTTTCAGCCACCAAATTGCAGATACGCAGTCCCTGGGCAGACAACCTCATCAACGTGTCCAGCAACCTCACCTTCCCAGGACCCTACCCCACCAGGGAAAGATAGAAACAGGCTGGGAGTATGAATCAAACTGCCAATGTCCATGTACAGTGGAGAAGCAATTACAGAAGTCAGGATTCCACCTTCTGCACCCCAAAAATAATTTTGGTCCATACTTCCATCACAAGGAGAAATGTTAGGGGAAGATAACCAGAGAGCTTTGAACTCTAATTCCATTAGGATCCAGAGACAGAAGAGGAAAAAATGGAAGAACATTCAGAAGTTAGAATAGGTGTAGGTGTGACTTAGAAAGGAAGAAAAGGAAGGGCCATAGGAAAAAATGTGGGCAAATATATATAATTATAGCTAGATAGTTGTAGAAATAATAGTCAGTCTATATCTGTGACCTTGGGAGAAACACTACAGTTTCCAGTGGAGGCAATGGGGACAATGAACGCTGGTGGTAGGGACAGTGTAGAATTATCCCCCTGTTATAATTCTGTAAATCAATATTAAATCACTGATAAAATAAAAATTATTGAATGGTTACTGCCTTGTCTTGTCTCAAATGAGACATCTAAAACCAAAATCTCTCTTTTTTTAAGTTCCTTTTTCAAATACTTCCTAATTTATACCTCTTCAACTTTTTGACTCCCAGTAATTTTGGCCCCACAAAAATCAATAAATATAAAGGAATGGTAAGGCAGTAGCCAGGCTTTCTTGTTATCTCTCCTTTGATTAAATCATGCCTATCAGGGAGCCAATGAATATCAGTTCATAAGTTAATGCCTTCTGTAGACATGGCTTTATGAGATTCAAGAACTGACAGCAGAGGATTGGCCAGATAATAACTTGAAAAATGTGATGCTTTGCCATGTGCACAATCCAACTCTTCCCTCATTGTAAGAAGCTCTTGGATATTGTGGTCTCTTTAACTCTTCCTCTCTATTTCTAAGGAGAAGAAAGAAAGAAAGAAAGAAAGAAAGAAAGAAAGAGAGAGAGAGAGAGAGAGAGAGAGAGAGAGAGAGAGAAAGGAAGGAAGGAAGGAAGGAAGGAAGGAAGGAAGGAAGGAAGGAAGGAAGGAAGGAAGGAAGGAAGAACTGAAAGCAAGAAACTAAAAATCCCTTAACTGTATAAGAATTCATTGTCAACACTTGACGCAACAGAAGGAATCTTATGGCACAATCTCCCAGAGAAGATAAAAACATCATTTTTTTGAGAGTGCAACATCCAAATATTTTGACCAGGCTATTTAATTTTTTAGTGCACATACACATTCACATGTAAAACATACCTGACCAACATTGCCATGTGTGATTCATTTATGCCCTACTATTAGTATCTCTGTAGTATCTGTTGTTATTCTAAAAAACAGGTAAGAGTTCATGTAGCAGCTACAAGATGACATTTTGTTATATTAATTTCTAGCATACCACCTCAATTAATATTACATGTTTGGTATATAAGAAGCTATTTGCTAAACAAAAGTGGTGATAACAATTTCAGAGATATATTCTGAATCATGTTCACATTCCCTTTTTCACATGAATAATCTGCTTTTTCTTTTCATATTGTTTCAAAACAAAATCCATTTGGTTTTGGTTTGGCACAATTGAATACGCATTCACAGCCTGAAAGCTTTACTGCTTATAAGCTCAATAAGCATTAATACCATCTCCTCCTAAGCAGCTCCTACCACTCATCATTTACTCTTCTACAAGCATTTAATCACAGGCGTCTCTGAAAGGTAAGAAACTATTGGAGGAGTAAATGAACCACCAAGACTAGGGCACGGTTCTAGTGGAATAATTCTATTTCTTGAAAGCAGGTGACTAAATATCTTAATTTATCATATCCCTCACTTGCATTTCTATTAGGGCATACATGGAAAACTGTTAACTCCTACTCCATACAGAAGCAGACCATTTTTATGCTGAAAAGTAAATAACAGGCAGAGTTACATCAGGGAACCAGAACAAACACTGCTATAACATTTAGGTTATATCTTCAAAATGTAATATTAGGGTTGGTGTTTATTCTGATTAAACAGAATGAGCCCTCAGTATCAGATACTGAACACCAAAATTTAGGATGGTGATAAGCTCCATGAACAGTAGAAACCAAATCTAGGAATAAATCTTGCCTGAAAAAAAGCTAAAGAGAAACTGAAATTTTAGGGGGTCAGACGGTGGCCCACCTGGTTAAGCACACACATTATAGTGCACAGGGATCCAGGTTCAAGCTCCTGGTTCCCACCTTCAGGGGGAAAGCTTTGTAAGTGGCAAAGCACAACTGCGTATGTCTCTCTGTCTCTTCCCCTCTCTCAACTCATCTCTGTCTCTATCCAATAATAAATAAATTAAAATATTATTTGCATTTCTTAAAAGAGAAAGTGAAATTTTATATTAATAAAATTAAAGTATGTACCAAAGACAATGACTTTTGGTATCATTGGTCCTGCCATTGAACTTATAATACAGGATCTTTAAGTGCCATTATCCATGATCCTTTGATTATTTCATGGGTATTTTCAATCATAAAGTTTCCATTCATGATGCCTAAAAAGGAAAATTTTCTCAGCATAAGATTCCAGAAATACTTTTTCTACTTTGTGGACTTTCATTAAAAAAAAAAAAAAAAAGTGTCTTAGTCAAATCCCGTTGAATACAAGTTATCAGATCAGCTCACAATGCCATAACTTCTAAAATAACACTTATCTATTAAATGTCTTTAATATATGCATCTAGGCTATCTCAATGTTCAGGTGTCAAAAAAAAATCCAGACTATGAATTATGTTATATGGTTCCTTAGACAATGTTACTATGCCTATGTAAATAGCAGAGTTAAAAGTGGTGAAGCTAACATAAGTTGTATATTTTTAATAGACACACTGTATTTCAAATCTGGTTGAAGTTTCCCCAGACAAAGTAACGATAGTTCAGGAAAGCTACATGGACAATCTTGAATCTAACTTTATTTTCCCCAGAAATAACAATTGCATGTAATATTGAATTAATTAGCAAAGCTTGATTTGATACAAGGTAAGAGCTTAGTTTCTCAACAATTTCTCCATTGGGTCAAATATATAAAGTACTGATACTGTATTTAATAGTATGAGTACAAGGAGCCAGTGGTAGTGCAGCGGGTTAAGCACACATGAACCAGAGTAAGAATCCCAGTTCGAGCTCCCGGATCCCCACCTGTAGGGGAGTCACTTCACAGGTGGTGAAGCAGGTCTGCAGGTGTCTATCTTTCTTCCCCCCTCTGTGCCTTCCCTTCCCATCTCAATTTCTCTCTGTCCTATGCAACAACGACAACATAATAGTAACAACAACACCAATAAACAACAAGGGCAACAAAGGGGAAAAAAAATGTCCTCCAGGAGTGGTGGATTCATGCTGCAGGCACCAAGCCCCAACAATAACCCTGGAGGCAAAAAAAATATAGTATGAGTGTAATTAGTACCCTTTAAGTACTTATTACTTTATATATAAACTCAAAATGAAATGTGGGTCCAACTGATCAAATTGCAGAACTGAATAGATATCTAAAAGCAAAAGTAGACATGCACACTCACACATCTACATCAATATTATAAATTCTTATAAAATAATCTAGAATTAATTAGATACACCAGTTGATATATAAATAATTTCACTGTGATATATCCTTAATAAGGCATTGCTGATAAGGATCCATAAAAATATATATGTACACAGATCTGTTGCCTCCACGTCCAGCACGGATAATGTTCAATGATAATCCTGAGAGAAGGAATGAGAGATGGGTGGGGTAGAGAGTTCTTGTGCCAGAGACACAAGCAAGTTTATTTCTGAGCTTCTGATATTTATACTAAAGACAGGCAGTTACAAAGTCTTGCACATCAGCATTATTCATACAGAGAAAGGTCATTCAGTGATTGTGATTAGTTACAGGAACAATATTACAGGCAAGAGGTTACAGACTTTATTTTGTCTTACTGGACTTGCCTAAGGTCACTATGCTCTGCTAAACTCAGCAGAGCCTAAACAAAAAAGTGGCTGCACACCATCAAACAGCCAAGCATGATCTATATCAGGGGAGTGGCAGAGTGCAGCCAAGGGTCACGGTGTTCCCATGTAAGTCCCTTTGGCTATCCTCCTTCTCGGAAGGCCTGAGGGGTTTACCCTGAATGCTGCTCCCAACACAGATCAATGGAATAGAATTAAGAGTCCAAAAATAAACCCCCACACTGACAGCTAATTTTTGACAAGAGGCCCAAAACATTGAGTGGAGAAATGAGTCTCTTCTGCAAATAGTGTTAGGGAAATTGGATTGAAACATTCAGATAATGAAGTTGGACCATCATATATCACCATGCACAAACCTCAACTCCAAGTGGTCCAAAAACATTAACATTAGGACCAAAACTATAAAATTCATAGGAGAAAACAGTCAGGATGCTGAACAATCTAAGCTTTAGAAATGTCTGAAAATTCCAGTTCAACATCAGGGAAAACAAAAATAAGCCAACAAGACTACATCAAACTGAAAAGCTTCTGCAGAGCAAAAGTATCCATCACAAAAACAGAAAAACACCCTAAAAAAACGGGAGATCTTTACATACCAAATATAGCTAAAGGAGTAATAACCAAAGTATATAAAGAATTTACTAATCTGGAGCTGGGCAGTAGCACATCAGGTCCCTTAACATAGTACTATACACAATGACACATGCAAAGACCCAGGTTCAAGCCCCTGGATCCCTATCTGCAGTGGTGACACTTCAGCTGTGAAGCAGGTCTGATGGTGTCTGTCTCCCTTTCTACCTTCCCTCTCCTCCCCTCCTTTCTTGATTTCTCTGTCCTATACAATGAAACAAAGAAAAAGAAGGAGGTGTAAGAGGAGAGAAGGAGAAGGAGAGGAATGGCAGAAGGAGGAGAAAGAAGAGGGAAAATAAACCAAATGGCAAGCAGAAGCAGGAGCAGTGGATTTGTAGAACCAGCACCTAGCACCAGAGACTGGAGGCAAAAAAAAAAAAAAAAAGAATTCACTAATCTCAGCAATAAAAGAACAAACAGCCCCATTAAAAAAATAGAGCAAGTTTGTAGACAGAAATCTTCACCAAAGGAAAGATCGAGATGGTTAACTCACCATATATACATTCAGTGACGGATCCTCAGTGAAATGCAAATAGAAGACAAAAGTTAAATATCATTTTACACCTGTGAGAATGTCATACATTATAAATGATAGAAAATACAAGCATTAGTGAAGATGTGCAGCAAAAATGGAATGCTTCTGCACTACTGGTGTGAACGTAAATTTGTCAATTCCTTGTGGAAAACACTTTGGAAATTTCTCAAAATAACATAAATGGATTTACTATTGGCCAGTAATTTATCTTCAGAAGATTTATCCAAAGGAAACAAAAACAACTATCCAAAGAGATCTCTGTATACCTATGTTCACAGCCACACAATCAGTAATAGACAAAATTTGGAAGCAACCAAGATGTTCAACAACAAATGAGTGTGTAAGAAAGTTGTGACATAATACATAATAAAATATTCCTCAGTCATTAAAAGATAATTAAGTCATATATTTTGCCTCATCTTTGGTGGAATTTAAATGAATCATCTTAAATGAGACAAGCCAAAAAGAGAAAGGCAAATGCTATGCTGGATGCCTTCACTTATAAGTAGAACTTAAAAAATAAGGACATAATGGGAAAACACCGAGTGAAACTAGACTGGTTGTGGTGTACTGCACTAAAACAAAGGACTTTGGGGAAGGAAGGAAAAGGAGAGGAGATGAAGTAAAGATGGTGTTGAGGTCCTGGTGTATGATGGTATAAAATGATCTAAGTTGAGGGTGAGAATTTTCTGCATATAGGTACGAAAGGGAGATGAGAAACTACTTAAGTTTCAACGACTGTGCTGCAATCCCCAATGCAATGTTTTTTATTTATATCAATTTAACTAAATAAAATAATAAATAAAAATCAACAAAATATTGGTGAGCAGAGGAAGATGCAAAGATATAAATGATGTACACTGACCTTATAAAAAACACTAGATTATGTTTTAAATAGTACCCTATGGAACACTTATTTTTATAATCTATTAAAATCATGGATGTACATGAAACACAGCAACCTCAAAATATCATTAATTAGAGATAGGGAGAGAAGGAAAGCCAGAAAGAAAATGGAATAAAAAAGGGATAATTGTTTGAATAGCATTTTCTCCCTTTAGAGTTAAGTAACATTTTCGAAGCTGCTATCTGATATATATTAATATAGACACATAAGTGTTGACTATATTATTTGCTATATCTTTCCATAGTTTTTTTATTTTTATATGTCAACATAATGCATTTGTGCTATTTCAATGTATCTCCAATTATTATATAAATGCAATACTCATGATTATTAATACGTGATAGTTGTCCACATATAAATGCAAGGCAAAAATGTATGTACAAATTTTACATATCTATAAAATATTTTACATATAAAGGATATAAAATTCATATTATTAATTTATTTTATTTTAATGGAAGAGATAGAGAGAGAAATAGACTAGAATGCTGTTCAGTTCTGACTTATGGTGATTCAGTGTATTGAACTTGGAACTTTAGAGTCTCAAGCATGAAAGTCATTTTGTACAAACATTATGTTAACCCTAACCACAACCCCAAGAAAACATTTATGAAAGAGAGAGAGAGAAAATAATTCTGGTATATGTGATGCAATAGGTTAAACTCAAGACCTTATGTTTGAGAGTCCATTATACCACCTCCTGGGTCACATATTGCTGGGATGCTTCTAAATTCTGCTTATAAGACCTTCTGTTTTGATCATCACATTAGGTTCACTTGTATTGCTTAATGTTGTGGTCTATTTACATAATAATTGTTTTCATTGGTTTAATCCCCATTGGTTGGCGAGCTTTTTCCTTCTCCCCACCCGCTATCCTACGTACTTCCTCTTCCTGACACTTCCGCCTCAGGAGATATAAAGGACAGTATTTTCTAATGAATAGAAATTAGATTTTTGAACTGCATCCCCGCTCATCAATAAAGATTGAACTGCGTTCCCAGCTCAGCCTTGAGTCCCCGGTCATCTCTCTCCCGCCCGCGAAGCTAGCCCGGCAACATATGCACTTTCTATGAATACAAGAAATCAAAGAAAGTTAAAATAACATATATATATATATTAATATAACATAAACAAATAGGAATTACTAAAAATTGTACCCCAAGGGAGTTGAGCTGTGGTGTACCAGGTTATACACACATAGTATGAAGTGCAAGGACCTGCATAAGGATCCCAGTTCGAGATATGGCTTCCAACCTATAGGGGAATGCTTCACAAGTGGTGAAGCAGGTCTGCAGGTCTCTTTCTCTCTTACTCTTTATCTCCCCTTCTTCTCTCAATTCCTCTGGTCCTACCCGATAAAAATGGGGGAGGTGAATTACCTCAAATTACATTATAAATTATGAAAAAAATATATAATGAATATATTTATAATATGTATATTATTATTAATAAAATAATGTATAGTAATATATGTTACAATATATATGGTCACATATATAATAAAAATTATAAAATTACCCCAAATTACATAATAAAATAATGAATGATTTTCACTATTTATGTATGTGTATACATATTTTATTACATGTCTTATTTGATATGTTTGTAATATATATATAGCTATCTCATCAGAGCTCCAGTGGCACAATTGGTTAGTGCTATCTCATTATACATATAAAAGCATATAAGCAATAAATATATATGTATGTGTGTGTGTGTGTGTGTGTAAGCAATGTGCCAGTTATACAGCTAGTGAACATTAGGAGCAGCAACTAAATCCTGATCCCTTGGTATTTTTTTTTTAATTTTTATTTATAAAAAGGAAACCATAGGATAAGAGGGGTACAACTCCACACAATTCCCACCATCAGGACTCCACATCCTATCCCCTCTTCTGATAGCCCTCCTATTCTTTATCCTTCTGGGAGTATGGACCCAGGGTCGTTACGGGGTGCAAAAGGTGGAAGGTCTGCCTTCTGTAATTGCTTCCCCACTGAACATGGGTGTTGACAGGTAGATCCATACTCCCAGCCTGTCTCTCGTTCCCCAGTAGAGTGTGGCTCTGGGGAAGCAGGGCTCCAGGACACATTGGTGGAATCATCTGCCCAGGTAAGTCCTGTTGGCATTATATTAGCATCTGGAACCTGGTGGCTGAAAAAGAGTTAACATATAAGGCCAAACAAGTTGTTGATTAATCATGAACCTAAAGGTTGGGATAGTTCAGATGAAGAGTTGAGGGGTCTCTGTTTTGTAGATGGTAGGCCTATTTTGTTATATTCCAAAGGGCCCATGACTATGCTAGTCTTGTTTTTTTGTTCGTTTGGTTGGTTTGGTTTGGCTTTTCTGAGCCTGACATCTGATATGCAGGTGGATCCAAGTTATTGTCTGGAGAATGATATCATGGCTGGAAAAGGGAAGGACCAGAAAGCTTATTCAGGGAAGAGAGTAGCTCCCAAATATGGGAAAGGTGTATAAATAATGTTGACTGTAAAGCCCATCAATTTGATCTCATCTGGGGCCAATATTCAGCTTAGGAGGCCATGTGACCTCTGCATTCTGCATCCCTGTAGATCTGAGCTCACATTCTGTGGTCATGAGTAGGAACATTCCAAGCTGCCCCAATATCAGAACCCATATTCCTCAAGTGGAACATAGAGTATGTTCTCCAGCCTCCCTTAAGAGGACGGAACATTCTCTACCATTGTTGATACAAGTTGAGGGCCTACAAAGGGGTCTATTATGTTGTTCCAGATAGAGGTGACCAATAACAATGGAGAGAAGGATTTATTTGAGGTCTAAGCCATCACAATTGTTTGGGAATCTCAGGACTCCCCAACTAGGGCCCCAGCTGATGGGTTGGCCTGATAGTGACTAAAGAGTCATCATTAAAATATACCTATCTCTTGGCCTTATTCGGCTTTTGCAGTCCTTACTTTGACAAGGTTAGCTTTGGAGTGAGTGAGAGAACTGTAATAGTAATATGTAGGTGAGGAGGGTATCTAAGTCTAAGTAGACACTATTTCACTAGGAACTATGGTGTCTCTTTAGGTCTTTCTACTTGCTTGCTGCATGTACTGATTCACTGCAGACTATCGTGCACTTTTGCTTTCAGGTATATATTTTGCCCTAATTTATGGATACATGGGAGCATATGCCCTATGTCATGGGACCTGGACTACATCTAGGTTTTGGGACTTTGTTAGAAAGTGAATCACCTGGGGGGTTGGGCAGTAGTGCAGTGGGTTAATTGCATACGGCGAGGAAGTGAACCACCTGGAATGGAATTAGAGAATCCTATGAAAGGAAAGGTCTCACCCGAGTAATGAGGTTGAAAGGTTGACATTCCATGCCTGATGTCTCTGGACACAGTCTGAAGTGAAGCATGCTGAGGTGGTATTCATTGTGTTGATTAGGTTATGGGATTTATCCCAGGAATACAAGGCTGGTTCAACATACATAAGTCAACCAATATCATTCACCACATCAATAAAAGCAAAACCAAAAACCACATGATTATCTCCATAGATGAAAATAAAACCTTTGACAAAATCCAACACTCGTTCATGCTCAAAACACTATAAAAAAATGGGAATAGATGGAAAATTCCTCAAGATAGTGAAGACCATATATAACAAACCTATAGCTAACATCATACTCAATGGACAGAAGCTGAAAGCATTCCCCCTCAGATTGGGGACTAGACAGGGCTGTCCATTATCACCATTACTCTTCAATTTACTATTGGAAGTTCTTGCCATAGCAATCAGGCAAGAGAAAGGAATTAAAGGAATACAGATTGGAAGTGAAGAAGTCAAGCTCTCACTATTTGCAGATGATATGATAGTATACATAGAAAACCCTAAAAAATCCAGCAGAAAGCTACTGGAAGTTATTAGGCAATATAGTAAGGTGTCAGGTTACAAAATAAATGTACAAAAATCAGTGACATTTTTTGATGCAAACACTAAATCCAAAGAAGAGGATATCCAGACATCACTCCCATTCAGTGTTGCAGCAAGATCTCTTGGTTCTTAAGTCTACCATTCTATAATGGGGAAGATTCTTTCTAAAATACTAGAATATTTGCTTCCACTGTTGTTTTCAAAGTTTTTTAGACATGTTTTAAAATTGAAATAGAATAAATTTTGTTGGTATGCATGAGACCCCTTCTGTTTCATTTGGTTTAAATCCCCCCTGCTTAACACTATTCTATTTACATAACCACTGTTAACAAGTACCACCCTCCCTCCAGGGCATTGGTGGTTCAGTGATAGGATTCTCGCCTGCTCCACCCCCTCCTTGTCACACTCTGATTTTTACCAGTCACTTTTCTCTCCACCCTCTCTATGTCACATCCTGTTTCCACCCTACTTGGGAAGTATATATAAAGACAGCATTGTGAATTTTACCTTAACTTGAGTTTAGCTTAGCTCGTCTTAGATTTTGCTGCGTCCTGCATGAATAAAGAGATACTGCCTACAGCTCAACCATGAGTCCCTGGTCATCTGTTGCCCGCCCATGAAGCCAGCCCGGCGAAAACAACATAACCCATCGAAAACAACAAAATTTTTGCAGTACCTCGTAAGCAACTCAAAAGAGTTCTAGGGGTCCACAGAAAAATTTTATAATCATTGCAGTTATAAATCCTCAGAACTCCTTGAATCACATTTTCAAGAATACCAATTAGCCTGTAACATTTCCCCATGAGACAAAAACAACTAAAGCATTGGGGTGAGCACACACAATTGGCCATATTTCAGAAAGAAAAAAAGTTGAGGAGTATTTGGGCTGTTTCCTGGTGAATGATAATTATAGCCAGAAAAGTCTGGTTACCGTGCAGATGCTCTCCAAAGAGCAGGACTTGCTCAGTTTTCTCCCATTCCAGGATTATAGTCCTTAAATGTCATAATTGAGCCCCAGATCAGATCAAATTGATGGGGTTTACAGTCAATAATATTTATACACCTCTCCAATATTTGGGAGCTACTCTCTTCCCTGACCCAGCTTACTGGTCCTTTTTCCAGCCATGACATCATCTACCCAGACGATAACTTGGATCCACCTGCACAGCAAAATTTAGGCTCAGGGAAAAATAAAATAAAAGTAAAAATAAAAAAAATAGTATAGTCACGGGCCCTTAGAAATATGACTAAAATAGGCCAACTAGCTATCTACAAAAGGGAGAGCCCCCAACTCTTCATCTGAACTATTCTAGCCTTTAGGTTCATGATTAAACAACAACTTTTTTGGCTTTATATGTTAACTCTCTTTTCAGCCACCAGGTTCCAGATGCCACCATGATGCCAACCAGACTTCACTGGACAGAAATCCCCACCAATGTGTCCTGGAGCCCCGCTTCCCCAGAGCCTTGCCCCACTAGGGAAAGAGTGAGACAGGCTAGGAGTATGGATCTACCTGTCAACGCCCATGTTCAGCGGGGAAGCAATTACAGAAGCCAGATCTTCCACCTTCTGCATCCCATAATGACCCTGGGTCCATACTCCCAGAAGGATAAAGAATAGGAAAGCTATCAGGGTAGGGGATGGAATATGGAGTTATGATGGTGGGAATTGTGTGGAGTTACACCCCTCTTATCCTATGGTTTTGTCAATGTTTCCTTTTTATAATTAAAAAATTAAAAAGATCAAAATTGAGTTTCAGTGAAGCAACCATCAGCTGTACACCTAAGCATTTATAATTTATGTGTAGCTTGCTACAACCACTAGAGTTTCAATGCAAATCTAAATTACCTCAGGTGGAGAAGAAATGCTAAGGGAAAGAAGAAAAACCATTCCAAATAGTAACAGCTAAACAGAGTTCATGGATATTTTCATTCAGAATTTTCACTCAGAATCCAGAAGGTACTTTTGTAGTCATAGACCTTTCTTCTTCTTAGTTATTCATCCCTTCTGAGTAACCCAGTCACTATCTAATGACCACTGATTGTTGACATTTCTGTACTATTCTCCCAGTCTCATTTCTCATTCTTACTGTACCTCAAATCTAAAATACCTGTCATTTTATGCCCCTATCTGCCAACCGTTGTGAGAGAAATCATTTACTGGAAGCAGTAACTAACTCTCGAAGTAGAACAGCCTTTTATACTGGAGGTTTCTAGCCAGCTAATCCTAAAGACCACTAGCTTCTTTTATAGCTTAGTTAATTCCATGTTTACGTGTGTTTCAGTTTCCCTGTATGCAAAAGATAAGTTATTATAATATATTTAGTTAAAAAGGATGATTTTCAGGAGAACCCAGCTTAGGTCCATGCAGTAAGTGCTGTTGAAATTAAGTCCAGTAGTATGGGCTCTTAAAGAGCAAGAAGCAGGATTTAGATATGATAAAAGTTAAGAACAAGAGATTGAAATTTCTCATATAGATTCCACTAAAAAGAATAAAAACCAAGGTATTTTATAGAATCAAGAAGGAAATAAGTACAAGTGCAGCCAAGCTTGTGTCTAAGCAGTTAGTGTATATTAACTAATAAAAGCCTAATGACTTTAGTTATATTTATATATGGCTAAGGTTTGGGACAGAGTTTAGTGGGAAAAGCTAATGCCTTTCTGCAAAAAAAGGCCCTGAATTTGATCCCCTTCTATCACATAAAAACAACATGGACAGTAGAATGCTACTTTGGTATTTCTTCTTTCCCTATTTTTCTCTCTCTGACTCTTTCAAGACATATACAACTAGGGTTGAACAGTGACATTCCCAGCAGAGTAAATATGTTACCATGTACATGACCTGGGTTTCAAGATTCTGGTCCCATTATCAGGGAAGAAACTTCACAGGTAGTGAAGTAGTGCTGCATGAATTTCTTTGTTTCTCTTTGTTTCACTCTGTCTTTATAAAAAAAGAAAGAAGGAAGGAAAGAAAGAAAGTAAGGAAAGAAAGAAAGAAAGAAAGAAAGAAAGAAAGAAAGAAAGAAAGAAAGAAAGAAGGAAGGAAGAAGGAAGGAAGGAAGGAAGGCAGTAGGAAGGAAGGAAGGCAGAAGGAAGGAAGGCAGAAGGAAGGCAGAAGGAAGGAAGGAAGGAAGGCAGAAGGAAGGAAGAAAGGAAGGAAGGAAGGAAGGAAGGAAGGAAGGAAGGAAGGAAGGAAGGAAGGAAAAAAAAGTGAAAAATGTGCCATGTGACACTGGGACTGATAGTTGTTTGGACAGTAAGCCCCAGTGATAATCCTGGTGGCAAAAGAAAAAGAAAAAAATAGATGTAGAATTACAAATTCAGCCAGAGAGGAGAGTCAGAAGTGCCATACATGTACATGGCTCTAGTTTCTTTCTTCAATATGGCATAAATTAAAATCGAAGGAACTTAGCTACAGTGATCATGACTGTGTTCCTAGAAGAATGTTCAGATGATGTTCCCTGCTGTTGCTCTCTGACTGTGTATAGGTTGTAGGGACTTGTCCCAATTCTTATCCCAGCAAGGTATAAAGGTGAGCTTTTCTAACTACCCTCATTTTGACAGTGACATTTTTGGGCAATGCAGCTATCCCCATGATATAGATATTGAGCTGTGGATGACACACAAACTCAGATCCTCATTGAAGTGATAGGGTGTACCAGTCCCCTCTAAAAGTCTAGCTTGCTATGTATCAGAAGCTCTGATAAATGTGTTATGCATATGGACAATTATTCTAAGGTCCTTATGGATATAACATATTCTTAACCCAGCATAGAGACCTTTCACACTTATCAGTAGTGAAACCACTAATGTTGATTCTCAAAAAATAAGCATTTTTTTCTAATTAGAATAAAATTTTACTTTCCCCATTTGAAATAGAATGTATAATTGTTGGTATGCATGAGACCCCTTCTGTTTCATTTGGTTTAAATCCCCCCTGCTTAACACTATTCTGTTTACATAACCACTTCATTCTATTTACATAACCACTGTTAACAAGCACCACCCTCCCCCCAGGGCGTTGGTGGTTCAGTGATAGGATTCTAGCCTGCTCTGCCCCTTCCTTGTCACACTCTGATTTTCACCAGTCACTTTTCTCTCCACCCTCTCTATGTCACATCCTGTTCCCACCCTACTTGGCAAGTATATATAAAGACAGCATTGTGAGTTTTAGGGTACTTGAGTTTAGCTTAGCTCGTCTTAGATTGTGCTGCGTCCTGCATGAATAAAGAGATACTGCCTACAGCTCAACCATGAGTCCCTGGTTGTCTGTTACCCGCCCGTGAAGCCAGCCCTGCGAAAACAACATAGCCCATCTAAAACAACATATAATCTTTTTTATTTTTATGAAACTCTTCTTTTATTAAAAAAAAAGTGCATATTTCGAGAGAGAATGAAACAGAGCATCACTCTGGTATATGGGGTGCTGGGAACAAAACAAGTAACTAAACATGGAACCTGAAGGACACAAGCCCTATGCTCTCCAATTTCCCTAGTTACCTTTAAGCTTTATTTTTACTCCAACAGAAAAAAATGGGTTGCCTTGATTTCTGTTGGTTGAGTTGGAATGCAGAAAACTACTAATAGATTCATTTGCCTTTCTGACTGGTTTACTCTTGCTCTTCCTAAAACCAGGCCTTTCTACTAGCCATGAGCATCTACAGGCTGAACATGTAAGAAAAGCAAAAACAGAGGAGAAAATCTAACCCAAAAGTTTGACTGTGCATAGTGCTCAGAGGTGCTCCTGGTTACTTTTCAGCTGTTCAGGGGTCTAGAATTTCAAATAGCTCTATATGTGTACATAATTTAGCTTGTCATGGTCCTATGTGTCAAAGGAGGGCTTCAGAGAAAGATGAGCAAAGTCAGTGCCTTCATGCCAAGATTCAAGATACCAGGGTGAGCAGAACCATCTGTACCTCTTTATTGAACTGGGAATGTAGCAGAAGGAGGAACTGGCAGCTACATCTGTTGTCTAGAATTTATTAAGCCAGCACACACATATAATAGAGCCTTGGAGTTTGTTTTTTTTTCCTTATGAGTGACACATGCTATAATGATATCCTACATTTAATAGAACACAATAGGAGTGTTCACATACCCAGGAATGAATTTCAGATACCAAAACAATTTTTGAGAGAGAATAGACTGGTCCTGGAAGTAAGTATTCAGCAGCTAAAAGAATTGCTAACACTGTTGTAATGGAATATTTTTATGTGTCTTGAAAGAAGTATTGAAAACACTATGCATTATTTATTTTTAAATGGTGTATTTTTTATTGTATCAGCTAAAAATATTTTCTTCATACTGCTGATAAAACAAGCATTACAACCAAGATAATCCTTCACAGAATCAAAGAAACAAGAAACAGGGAAGTCTGATTATGACATCTAACTTTCAAATTCTCATCCAAATATGGCCCTTTCTGGTACCCTTGCATGATCTAAATTCAAGTGAACAGAAACCAAATAGTATTTGGGAGAACTGACACTTTCAAGCATTTGTTTCTTGGCATTTAACACTTAACGTTCTTCTCAGTGTTAATTGTATAGACCATGAAGAATTCAAGCTAATAATATCCTTAAAGGGGAAATTAAAAATATTATTATGGAAATTAAGGCTATTAAAGAGTGTATGATCCCTGCACTACTTGGGATATTATTTAAATTTGTGGGAAAGAAATGCCTTAGATAAAAGTAGCTTAAAACACTTGATTCTCCCCACCTGCGGAGAGGAAGCTTCACAAGAGAAGCAGTGCTGTAGGCCTCTCTCTCTCTCTCTCTCTCTGTATATGTGTGTGTGTGTGTGTGTGTGTGTGTGTTTGTGTGTGTGTGTGTGTGTGTGTGCGTATGTGTCTTTCTTCCTCTCTATCTCCCCCTTCAATCTCAGTTCCTCCCCATCTTTATCCAATAAATTAATAAATATAATATTTTTAAATATTTGATTAGTCCATAAGGAGATTTCTATTTAAAATAAAGGCCAGGCCCTATATGGTGTATAAATGCCGTTATGGGTTTGGTTTACACTTAGTGAGCCAAGATAGCTGTCCTTGTATCAGTAATCCAAAGAGTAGGAAAGATAAAAAGGTGAAATATCATATACAATATAGGACATATGAACTTATATTTGTAAATATGACAATGTTAGAATAGAAACAAGGAGAGCACACTCTTTGCCTTTAAAGTTATTTATGTTCACACAACTACAACTCACATACACACACACATGCATACACACATACACACACACACATACACACATCCCCCACGTACCACCCTTACCCCCATTTAACTCACTGGGACACATTTATATAGTGAGCCAAAATCTCAAGACTGTGAGAAAGACAATATTGAATTGATGGTCATATTAATATTATATGTTGAATATATGGATACACACACAGAGCTGTTTATGTCTCAAACACCCTTCATAAATTATACAGTCATGAGAAAAATTGCCTCAGAACCCTTTACTTCTGCAGTAAAGAAAGAGTCTCCATTCATCCACCACCACCCCCAGCCCTCACCAGCCCCACTTCCACTCACTGTGTTCTCAAAATTAACAGCTATTTCTCCTCTAGGGAATCTTTCTAAGGCCCTCCCTCCCACTCCATGCAAGTGTGAGTTCCCTTTTCATATGCCAACTCATCATCTACATATGACATCACCTATCACTTGCCAGTCCTTCCCTATAGACCAAAAGAAAAAGAAAAAACACTGGGGCCAGGTGGTGGCACACCTGGTTGAGTACATGTATTACAATGTACAAGGGCCAGGTTCAAGCCCCTGGACCACACCTATAAGTGGAAAGCTTCATGAGTGATAAAAAGGTGCTGCAGATGTCTCTCTGTCTTTCTCCTTCTCTACCCCCCCTTCCTTCTAATTTCTGGCTGTCTCTATCCAATAAATAAATGATTAAAGAAAATTTAAAAAATAAACTTCATAAAATAAGAACTATATATTTTCATTATACATCAAACACTCAGGTCTCTACACAATAGCCACCCTACAATATTCACCATTCATATAATAACTAAGAATGCAAGACTCTGTTTTTCAATTTAATTTAATCAGTAGGGAGGGGAGATAGCGCAATGGTTAAGCAAAAAAAAAAAAAGATCTTAATGCCTGAGCTTCCAAGGTTCCAGCTTCATCTTCAGCACAACCAAAATCCAGAATTGAGCAGTGTTCAGATGAAATAAATAAATGTAGAAACTATTTTAGTCAGGGGCTGGAGGGAATGGCCCACTAGGTTAAGTTCATATAGTACTAAGTGCAAAGGACCCTCACAAGGATCCAGGTTCAGGTCCCCACCTGCAGGGGCAACATTTTATAAGTGGTGGAACAGGTCAGCAGGTATCTATCTCTCCTCCTCTCTATCCCCCCTCCTCTCTAAATTTCTCTCTGTCCTATCCAATAAAATGGGGAAAAATGGCCACTAGGAGTAGTGGATTTGTAATGCTGACACAGAGACCCAGTGATAAACCTGGAGGCAAAAATAAAACAAACAAAATATTTTAGTCACCCTGCACTAGCCTTGGCTTTCATTTTGGGTCTCACTAGCTATCTCTACTTTGCCAAAGTGATCCTCTCCACAATCTTCACTTGGGGATTTCCTGTGTTATTTTTACTTAGTTATATTAACTAGGAAAGATATGTTTTCACTACTAATGGTGGAAGTCTGATAAGTCAGTGGGTTACTGCAGGTGGAAAGCAGAATCACAAGAAACATTCAGGTTATGCCTTACACAGTGTTACCTTGAGTTTGTTTTTACAAACTCAAAAGATTGGACATACTAGAGCCAGAAAGATGACCTTGCAACTAAATCCTTACACCCTTATTAGCTCACCACCCATTTCCCTTTCCTCCCTTTTCCTATATGACCCTTAAGACCTAATCTAAGAGCAAGATAGTTTTTGGAGATATGTCTGTGTTTGTTATCATCTTAGGTATCAGCACCTTAAAAACAAGTTTGTTTTTCTCTCACAAGGATTGAATATCGACTTCCAATCCTTGAGCACTATTAGAATTTCCTCAACAACATGAATCGCTCTCAGCATTCATTGGGAATCAGTGGGTCTAAGGCATTGCTGCATTTTACTCATCTGTCTCCTGCTTACCATGTATGAATCTGATCAAATGATGGATGCCTCTGGCTCTGATATCAGCTAACATTAGATCACATGGTATGAAAATATTTGTTTTTCAGTTACGTTTATTTTTTTCTGCTAATATCAAGAATACCAGAATGTGTCGGCACAATTCTGTTATTGCTACTATGCCATTTATTAGCAAAGAAGGGAAAGGATTTCCCTTCAGAGTTTTCTAAATCAGCAGAACACTGCTATGATTTAACACTCACTGTAGTGAGTTTGTTGTCATACCTTCTTTCGATGTTATCTAATATGATCACTTTCTGTTTCTAATTGTGGTAGTATTTCTTTTCTCAATAAATTGGAAGTTTTGAAATAAAAAAAGAAGAAAAATAGTGGTATTAAAACTGACAGTGAATAAGGATAAAAGTAGTAAAGATATAGATTTTTCAGGAGTTGGCTAATAATTGCAACTGTGACACAGCTTTTAAGAGAGTTTTCTAAAATATGATGTTTTCCCAGGATAATGATGGGGTGCAGAAGGTGGAAGGTCTGGCTTCTGTAATTGCTTCCCCACTGGATATGGGTGTTAGCAGGTTGATCCATACTTCCAGCTTGTCTCTTTCCCTAGTGGGACAAGGATCTGGGGAGGTGGGGTTCCGGGACACATTAGTGGGGTCGTCTGCCCAGGGAAGTCAGGTTGTCATCATGGTAGCATCTGGAACCGAGTGGCTGAAAAGGAGTTAAGATATAAAGCAGAACAAACTGTTGACTAATCATGAACCTAAAGGCAAGAATATTGCAGATAAAGATTTGGAGTCTCTGTTTTTTAAAAAGCTTGTAAGTCTATTTTAGGTATATTCCAAGGGGCCCATGACTATACTAGTTTTTGCCTGAGCCTGACATCTAGTATGCAGGTGGACCCAGGTTATTGCCTGGGGAGATTGTGTCATAGTTGGAAAAAAAGGACTAGAAAGCTGAATCAGGGAAGAGAGTAACTCCCAAATATGGGAAAAGTATATGAATATTGTTAACTGTCTACCCCATAGATTTGATCTGGTGCCCATATTCAGCACAAGAGCTTATGTAACCTCTGCATTACTGTAGGTCTGAGCTTATATTCTGGGTCACAGCTAGGAACTGTCTATACTCCTAGAGGGATAAAGAATAGGAAAGCAATCAAGGGAGGGTATGAGATAAGGAGTTCTGGTAGTGGAAATTGTGTGGAATTGTACCCCTCTTATCCTATAGTCTTGTCAATATTTCCATTTTATGGAAAAAAAAAGTGCACACCAGTGTTGGTATGCATGAGACCCCTTCTGTTTCATTTGGTTTAACACTATTAAACCAAAATGCTTGACACTATTCTGTTTACATAACCACTTCATTCTATTTACATAACCGCTGTTAACAAGCACCTCCCTCCAGGGCATTGGTTCAATCCTCACTGTTTCATGATATGTTTTTGCTCCACCCCCCCTCCTTGTCACACCTTGATCCCTTCTTTGTCACACCCTGATTTTCACCAGTCACTTTTCTCTCCACCCTCTCTATGTCACATGCTGTTTCCACCCTACTTGGGAAGTATATATAAAGACAGCATTGTGAGTTTTAGAGTACTGTACTTTGAGTTTAGCTTAGCTCATCTTAGATTGTGCTGCGTCCTGCATGAATAAAGAGATACTGCCTACAGCTCAACCATGAATCCCTGGTCGTCTGTTACCCGCCCGTGAAGCTAGCCCGGCGAAAACAACATAGCCCGTCGAAAACAACACACCAGGGGGCAAGGTGGTAGTTCATCCAGTTATTACTAACAGCAAGGATCCAAGCTCAAGCCCTGGCTTCCCACATGTAGGGGGCCCACTTTAGGAGAGGTGAGGCAGGTCTGCAGATATCTATCTCTTCTATCTTTCTCTCTTTTCTTTCTATCTTTCTCTCCCTCTCTATCTCCCCATCCTCTCTCAATTTCATTTAGTCCTCTCTAATAAAAAAAAATTAGAAAGAAAAAAAAAAATCTGATGTTTTTCAAACCTAGCTATCATTTACTACCTAGGACTTGTCAAGGCCGTTTTACCCCTTACCTATCTGAGAAAAAGGCAAATCTCCACTTAGATCCTCTAAATTTTTATTTGACAAACAGGAAAGGTAGTAGCTAAGTCATATAATTTGGAGGATATTTAAATAAGGAGGTACAGATAATGAACTTACCAAAGTCAAAAGTTTCTGAAGCGAGGGGAAATAAGAACCTTCAAATATCCTTGACAGGTGTGTTAAATCTTACAATATTTTTTAAATTTTTTTTTGTTTATTATATTTATTCATTTGATAGAGATAGCCAGAAATCAAGAGGAAGGGGATATAGAGAGGGAGAGTAACAGAGAGACACCTGCAGCCCTGCTTCACCATTCATGAAGCTTTCCCCATGCATGTGGGGACCAGGTCCATGTGCACTGTAACATGTGCACTTAACCAGAGGCACCACCACCTGGCCCCCTAAACTCTTACAATATTTTTAGGGGATATTTTGACAGCATTGATGAAATATTTTAAAAGAGATACCCTTCTACACAGTCATTCTTAGGAATTTGTCTTCCAGAAATATTTGAGACAAATACAAAAAAAGAACACATATAAGGATAATCATTATGGAATTATTGATATTCTTTAATGAGATGATCCTAATTTGTAACATTAACTTAAAGGTAACATTGACATAAAATAGTGTATATTTTAAGGGTACAATTTCATACTCCTCCCTAGTATTACCACATCATACACACAACCAAAGTGCCAATATCTCCTCAAGCTATTCCAGAAAATTGAAGAAGGGAAAACACTTCTAAAGATATTATGTGGAGCAAAATCACTTTGATTACCAAAGCAGGAAGGGGGTCTACAAGGAAAAAAAAACATAGGCTTATATCCCTGATGGAAATTGATGGAAAGATACTGAACAAGATCTTGGCAAATTGATTCCAACAACATATCAAGAGAATAATTCACCAAGACCAAGAGGAATTTATCCCTTAAAAACAGTGATGGTTCAACATCTGTAAATCAATCAATGAACTTTATCATATTAACAAAAACAAAGATAAAAATAACATGGTAATTTCAACTGATGCAAAAAAAGGATTTGACAAGATCCAACACACATTTATGATAAAGACCTTCCATAAACTGGAAATAGAAGGACCATTTCTCAACATAATAAAGACCACTTATGATAAACCCACTGTTAACATCATTCTCAGTGGGGAAGAGCTAAAAGCTTACCCCCTAAATTCCTGATTAGGAACCAGAGAAGTGTGGCCACTATCTCCACTGTTATTTAACATAGTTCTTGAGGTCCTCGTCACTGCAATCAGACAAGAAGGTGATATCAAAGGCATACAGATTAGAAAAAAAAATCAAACTATCACTATTTGCTGATGATATGATATTATACCTAGAGAACTCCAAAGGCTCCAAGAAAAAAAAATGACTGTACAGACCATTTCATTTCTTAGAAGGGAAAATACTAATCACATACCCATATCATAGAACAAGATTAGGTATTAGAAATGTTTTCCAGTGGTTCATTGTAAAAGCTGCCTTCACTGGATCAACCTACCAACACCCATGTCCAGTGCAGAAGCAATTACAGAAGCCAGACCTTCCACCTTCTGCACCTCATAATGATCCTGGATCAATACTCCCACAAGGTTAAAGAATAGGAAAGCCTCCAATGGAGGGGATGAGATGGGGAACTCTGGTGGTGGGATCTGTGTGGAATTGCACAGACTTGTTGATTATAATTAAATCAATAATAAATAAATAAATAAAAGCTGCCTTGATTTCTCTGAAGCTCTGTCAGATAAAAATCACCTCTTCCTAGAGGTTAGCAAGCATCTCACTCACTGAACACAAAGACAACCACTCTTCATGATATTAAGACAAGTTAAAAATCATTTTGTTCCCCATTTAAATGGTCAGTGTTTCTGTAAGTCTCCCAGGCAAGTTCATAATGAGCTACAATTCTATATAACAAAGTATCGTGCTATTCTCTGTTGTCAAAAGTCAAAATTTTGAGCCAGAGGCTTTAAATACATTGAACTTATCTTCTCAGGACCCTCTGGGTCAAGGATATCTCCCTTCAAATGAATATGCAATATTGTGCACAAGTTTCTAGCCTTTGCTATGGAAACTTAATGAATATAAATTCCATTGACATTTTATTGTTGCATTTAACTGGAGTAATAAGGCATTCATGTAAAATTAAGACATTATGCATTATGAGGACAAGGGGTGTTTATTTATGATGCACTTCATGTCAGTCAGAAGGCTACTTTGGCATAGTCAGAGTCTCTACAAATAGGTGATCCCAAAGCAATAAAATTCTACAGACTGAAAAATAAAATAATGTGAAAACAAAGAATCTATGCAGAACATTTTTGTGTTAGGGAGAAAACACACCCATTAAACTGCAGCCTTTCAGAGCATGATGTCACAAGTCAGATCCTATTAAAAGAAATAGAAGATGGATGACTGCTCCAGGCAGCTGGAAGAAGTCAAAAAGAAAATACATTGTAAATCTTTTCACTGCTTGCCTAAATTATAAAAGATGACTTTCAGCATCATTTAGACTTCTTCCAATGAATAACTTCTTCCTAAGGAAGAAATTCCAAACAGTCGGTAAATATGATATATAGACAGTTTGAGTACCAACAAAGAACTGGTGGGTGATACACTTCATTCGCCAAAATTGAAACCTTACTGACATTTTTAAGGAAAAAGATATCTGGGTATATTTGGGGAGGTGCTTAAATGTGCACCTGACAAACTGGAGGGATTAATTCAGAAAAGAAATGCATAATTTACATGAAATCCCAACTGAACACCTCATCCTTTTTAAATGTGATTCATTTGTAATATTTAGTCCCAACTGAACTGTGTATATGACTACCCATCTCACTAGCTCATTTAGACATCCCCTGGTGTCCAGTGCATTGTTTTTATTATTTGTAAATGACCTTTTACTTGTTAAAGTCCTAGACAGGAAAAAAATGAGAATGATATTAATTATGTACTCAAGCATAACTTAATAGGTACACAGGAGACTAAACAAGCACCCTATACAGTGTGTGTTACAAGAGAAACAAGTCTACTGGAAGGGAAGGAAGGGCCTCCTAATAAGGAGGAGGGAAATCCTCTTTAGAGTAAATCCAAGAATCAAAAATCACAGCTACTGCATAATTTCAAAACATTGCTAAATGTCTCTTGTATATTATACACAGAGACATATGCATGCATCTGGGCAGACAGCCACAGCATATGTCTTTGCTTCCATGAGTGCCACACAATGATAAATGCCACAAAGCAACAAAAGAGGATGTAAAGCAAAAGAACACAGAACAAGTGGGAACAGGAAATAAGGGAACAGGCAAAAAGGAAATATATGGAGAATAGAAATAGTGAGAAAAGGATATGCATGGAAAATAGCAGTGTTGGGGCTGGGTAGTGGTGCACAGGGTTGGGTGCACATCTTATCAAGCACAAGGATCCAGATTCAAACCTCCAGTCCCCACAGATAGAAGGAAAGCTTTACAAGTGGTGAAGCAATGCTATAGGTATCTCTTCTCTTCCTGTCTATCTCCCCCTTCCTCTAAATTTCTATTTCTATCCAATAAATGAAGATAATAAAAAATATTAAGAGTTAAAAAAAAAAAAGAAAAGCAGTGTTGATCATAAGCTCTTGTCAGTGTTAGACACATCATCAAATCAAGAACTCACACTCAACTAAATTTAAATTAATGAATGACTGTCATACTGAATTGCAGACATATTGAATATTGGACAAAAGGTTAGTTTGAATTTAGAGTGGGAAATTAATGTTCCAATTTATCATTATAAGATAACAGAATTGCCATTCTTCTTTAGATATACTCATTGACCTTAACATTTTTTCAGAGGAGGAGTTCTGCACTATAGAGTTTCATATAACAAATCATGTTATTCTAGACACTAGCCTCCAGATTTTAGAATTACTGTTACAAGAGTAATTAATCTAAGAGGGATTGATTTTTGCAAAAACTCAAGCTTATCCTAGCAAGTCCAGAAGTGTGTTTGGTAATAATAAAATTAAAATACTGTCATAACTAGGGAGATAACTCACTAGGTAGAGTGACTGCATTACCTTTCATGCAACCCAAGTACATACCCCAGCATCACATGTGAGATGCTATGGTAATGATGGTGGGGGCAGGGGGCATTCCAGTGCTGTTGGCATTTCTTCCATTCTATATTTTCCTTTCTGTATATCTTTAGAGGAATGAGAAAATGGTCTGATGCACTGAAGTTATGCATGCATAAAGTTATATGAAAAACTTTGTCAAAATATAAAACATACCACAAAATACTTGTCAGGCAGCCCCCCTGCTCCATCCTCCATTGATGAGACTATGGCTTATTTATATAATCATTGTTTTGCCTGATCTATCTTCTTTCTACCTCGAGGCCTGCCCTGCCTGCAAGGTGTTAATTAATCCCACCAGTTAAAACCATCACAACAGTTGCTAAGGACACTTTCACCTTCCCAGCATGCCTTTTGCCTCTCTCTACCCCCTTTCTTAGCCATCTCCTTCCAACTTGCCACTTCCAATTTTACTCTATAAAGCCACTTCTTTTTCTGGTTTCTCTTCTTCCTCGCTCTCTTCTTTTTTCTCTCCCATGTCCAGACCTGAAGAAGGGCTGGCTGCAGAGAAGGAGGTGGCCACCGTGGTTTGGTGCCACGTGGGATAACCCACTGTGCTCACGCCCAACTCTGGGGCCCCAAATCAATAAAGAATTGTATTACCATGCCACCATGAGTCCCTGGATCCTCTCTCCCACCCACAATGCTAGCCCAGCAAATACTTGATAAAAGAATGGCATATACTACAAAAATATATACTTGATAAAAGAATGGCATATATTACAAAAAATAACAAGTATGAAATAGAAAAAAAGCCAAGTTTGGAAATCACCTAAAGAACCATAATAGCAAGCAACTCTAAAAACCACTATCACTCAGGCATGACACATATCTTCAAATTCCATGTCAATTCTATCTGATTTTGAGTAATTATCTGCATTGAGAACTGAGGTCCAAAATGTAAGCCATTGTTTTATTTCTACTCTACTTACAACATTTTAATATACATGGTTTTATTATTTAATTCATATTTAACATTGTTTCTACAAAATTATAAAATTTAAGTGATATAGTTTTATATCTACATATGTGTGTACAACTCACTGCATCGACCATTGAAGTTCTTGTGACCCCTCCCCTTTCCTTTTGATATCCACCATTATTTTTAGTCTGCAACAGAATTTTTTTACAAGTTCATTAGGTTTATCTATATTCTATATGTGACACTCAACACTTATAATGCCAGATGTATAAGTTGTTTTCCCACTGAGTGTCCTTCTGTTTAATTCAATGCTGACACCACATAATTGAAGTTAGAACAAAATCCCATAAGGTAAGGGCTTGATCCCAAAAGACTTCCCTCACTTTGGAAACTAATAACAAGTCCCACTCTCTCATAATTCTGACCGACCTGCTATAAATTGGGAAGTCTTACAACACCCTTCTCAGATTACTAAAATAACTCACAAAATATATGGAAATCCTTTATGTTGACTAGCTTATAATACAATTAAGGGTATTACAAAAGATACAGATGGTCATGAGAGAGGTATAAGATTGAGGTCCAGAGGAGTCCTAGTCACAGGAGCTCCTGACCCTGTGGAGTTGATACACTCCCAATATATGGATATACTCAGCAAGTTGGAAATTCTCTGAGTCCTGCACTTTGGGGATTTTATGGTAGCTTCTTTCTATAGAAATATTGATTATTAGTTCAATATTCAGTTCATTTCCCTTTCCTAGAGATGAAAGTGGTGATGCAAGTTCCATGCCTCTAATTATACTTGATCTTTCTGAAAGCAGCTCATTCTGAAGTAAGCCAGTAGTTATCCTCCATAAAAGAAAATATGCTTCCATTTAAGGAATTTCAAGGGATTTAGGAGAGATCTGAAAAAGATGTATATATCACTCCTCTCATTCAGGAAATTAGAAAGGTTTAGGAAAGTCTGAGAAAACAGTTGTCAAAGAAGAAAAATATTAAGACTCAAGACATTTCAAAAGTTTTAGGAAAACTGAGTCAGAAAGGATGGATATATATATATTCCCCTATTATTTCACAGACCCTCAGGAAGAAGGGATATAATAAAAAACGTAGAGAAGGTAACACCTCCACCTCATTCCCATATTTTTCTGTTAAAAAAGAAGAGACCTGTTGTCTTAGGGTTCAAGAAGACAATGGATAGTTATTGTTATCGTCACATTATTTGGTGATAGGGTTAGCTTTGGAAAGTCCCTTTGTTAGGGTTTGGGGTATAATACCCAGCATTTTGTATATAGCTGTGCTACCGGTTGCTTCTGTTCTCCCTGGTCTAGGTTTTGGGGAGAGACAACATATCAAAGACAGCCTATGTATTAAAAAGACTCAGTCTGTGTTTTAAGAAGTTCTAGACATATGGTGAATTTTTCCCCTCTCATATTAATTAAATAGTGGTTTATGTGTTTACACTTTAATAGGATTGTACATAAACACCACTCCCATCACCAAAAGACTGTGTCTCATCCCCACCACCCACCCCTGTCTCCCCACCCCCCCGCTGTGCCAGGAAGCCCAATGGCCACCCTCCCCTTCACCACAGGGTTTTTACATTGGTGCCCTGCTCTCGATTTAATCAGATCCTGCTTTTAGTTTCTCTTTCTGTTCTTCTTTCTCAACTTCTGTTGATGAATGGGGACATCCCATACTCATCTTTATCTTTCTGACTTAGCTGACTTAACATAATTCCTTCTAGCTCTGTCCAAGATGGGTCAGATAAGGTGGGCTCATTGTTCTTAATATCTGCATAGTATTCCATTGTGTATATGTACCACAGCTTTCTCAGCCACTCATCTGCTGTTGGGCACCTGGGTTCCTTCCAGGTTTTAGCTATTATGAATTGTGCTGCTATGAACATAGATGTACATACATCTTTTTGGTTGGGCATTATGGAATCCTTGGGGTATATCCCTAGGAGAGGAATTACTGGGTCATATGGAAGGTGTCACCAAATAATGCGATGATAACAATAACTATCCATTGTCTTCTTGAACCCTAAGACAACAGAAACTTCACATTTCCACTATAGAGCCTATATTTCCCCCAGTCCTGGAACCTTAGGGTGGGGCCCACTTTCCTGCGTGTTGCTCTCAATTCAAATAAAATAATATTGCATCCACGGATCAAAACCTAATCAACGCAATGAGTGCCACCCCAGCATGCTTCACTTCAGACTGTGACCAGAGACTTCAGGTGTGGAATGACAACCCTTCATGTCCATCACTCAAGTGAGACCTTTCCTTTCATAGTATTCTCTAACTCCATTGCAGGTGGTCCACGCCCCAATAAAGTCCCCAAACCTAGATATAGTCCAGGTCCCCTGAGATAGAGCATAGGTTCACCCATGCCCATAAACTAGGGGAAAAATATATACCTGAAAGCAGAAGTACACAAGAGCAAGCAGGGAATTTCCCCCAACACTTCATCTGCACTATTCCAGTCTTTGGGTCCATGATTGTTCAACAATTTGTTTGGCTTTGTATGTTAACTCTCTTTTCAGCCACCAGGTTCTGGTTGCCAGCAAGATGCTGACCAGACTTCCCTGGACAGACGACCCCATCAATGTGTACTGGAGCTCCACTTGCCCAGAGCCCCACCCTACTAGGGAAAGAGAGAGGCAGACTGGGAGTATGGATCGACCAGTCAACGCCCATGTTCAGCGGGGAAGCAATTACAGAAGCCAGACCTTCCACCCTCTGCAACCCACAAAGACCCTGGATCCATACTCCCAGAGAGATAGAGAATGGGAAGGCTATCAGGGGAGGGGATGGGATATGGAGATTGGGTTATGGGAATTGTACGGAATTGTACCCCTCTTATTCTATGGTTTTGTTAATCTCTCCTTTCTTAAATAAAAATAAATAAATTTAAAAAAAAAGAAAACAAAGTCCTTATCCTCAGAGAGGTTAAAAATTTTGCAGTGGGCAGGATTAGGTGATGGTGCACCACGTTAAGCGTACATAGTATGAAGTACAAGGACCTGCAGCAAGCATCCTGGTTCAAGCCCCTGGCTCCTCACTTGCAGGGGGACACTTCACAAGCTGTGAAGCAAGTTTGCAAGTATCTCTCTGTTTCTCTCCCTGTCTATCTTCTCCTCCATTCTGAATTTCTCTCTGTATCATGGAGTTAAAAAATATATATTTATATATTGCCAGGGGTCGGGTGGTAGAGTAGCGGGTTAAGTGCACGTGGTGCAAAGAGCAAGGACTGGCGTGAGGATCCCGATTTGAGCCCCCGGTTCCCCACCTGCAGGGGAGTCACTTCACAGGAGGTGAAGCTGGTCTGCAGGTGTCTGTTTTTCTCTCCCCATTTCTGTCTTCCCCTCTTCTCTCCATTTCTCTCTGTCCTATCCAACAATGACGACATCAACAATAACAATAATAACAAGGGCAACAAAAGGGGGAAAATGGCCTCCAGGAATAGTGAATTCATGGTGCAGGCACTGAGCCCCAGCAATAACCCTAGAGGCAACAAAAAAAAAAAAAAAAGAAAGAAAAGAAAAAGAAAAAAATGGCCACCAGGAGCAGTGGATTGGTAGTGTAGGCACTAAGCTCCAACAATAACCTTAGAGGCAAAAACAAAAGAAAAAAAAAGTTTGCAGTGTTACAAAATAACTTGCTGAAAACTCTATAACAAAACTCTGAATTTCTAGGTAGTCTCACTGCTGTCAGTATGGCATTTGTTGTTTAGCCCTGATTCCTACACTGATGATCTAGTAGATGCAGTAACACTTGGATCAAAAATGAAATCAACTTAACACCCAAGACTGTAGATGTACAGATGACCCACTATAAGCAACCTAGTAAAGTGTGAAAATTAGATCCAACCCATCAGTCCAAACTGATCTCACTCACTAGACAAAATGGTTACCAAGACTATTTCAAGTGATCATCATAAAATTGCTTAGGTTCTTTCTAGCACTTAAACTGGATTCTGTATTCTCCCAAAGCATAAACCCACAATATCTCCTATCAACTATAGTGCTGAATGCTTGAGTTCTGTTCCAATTGTAGCCAGGAGTTGATGTTGCTGTGCTAAGTCTGCCCTACCTCTCTCTTGTCATAATGACATGGAGATTATCCATACCAAAGAGACTGCTTGGTGGTCCACCTTTCCCAGTCTACAGCAATGTGCACAGGACATACAGAGATGCCATCTTTTCCTTCACCCCCAATTCTGAGGAAGCAGCATGTGGAGAGGTTGAGAAAGGGAATGGTTGCTCTATAAGACAACCAGGATGACAAGGGTAGTAAAAGTAGGGTCACTTTGGAAGTAGCAGACTACTAACTGAGACTTCTGGAGGGACAAGCAATACTCAGCTCAGTCCAGTCTCCATTTTAGACCTTTAGTAAATTCTTCAGGCCCTGTTATATTTGGCTATTGGCAATCCCCAAACAATAGGCTTCAGAAATATGAGCCAGTGTTTCATGAGAAGCTACCCATGGGAGAGGAAAGAATAGTAAGAGAAAGATTAGCTCAGGGGCCTATGTGTTTAGGACTGATTGTTTCAAAATAAAAGGTTATTATATTCTCTGATTCAGGATTCACGGGGAAGACCTCAGGCAAAATCTCATCCACATTCGTGAGTACTCACATGGCCAGTGGACTGAGCTTGCCGCCCCAAAGTAAATAATAAGGGTTGTAGGGTCACTTGGAACTTGTACATTGTCTCCCCACCACACACACACACACACACACACACACACAATCTGATATAATTTAATTTTTAATATGATCTCATTAGAAGTCCTTATTAACTGGAGTCATTTGAAATTTGAGCAGCATGAATTTATTATTCAAGTTGATATTTTGGAACAATGTAATTTGGAATGGTAAACTGGTATTCTGACATAAAATTAACATTTAGCAGTATAATAGAGTTTATCTTATACAAACAATTCACTACTGATTCAGTAGTTAATATACACTGATAACTGTGAGCATCACGCAAACCTATAGAATGGTAACATGATATGGCCTGCTTCTTCCTTTTGTCCAGTAGCATATGTTGAAAGATTTTTTTTTGTCAAAAGATTTTTTTTTCTGCAATGTCAATTGTACCTTCAATTTGTCAATGTATCTGTTTTAATAATTTTATCTACAATCTTTTTAAACTTGATGATTATTTTTGTGAGCATACACCAGGGATCAATCAATTCTTAGTGTGTTCAGTTATTTAATAATCTGTTCCAACCTAGTCCAGTGGTGGAACTCAAACATTCTGATTAATGGCCTTCAAAATGACAATTCACCATCACCTTTCAGAAAATTACTACATGTGTACATTTCTAATTTGATTCTTCAGCCAGTGAAGAGAGTGCTTCCTTAACTATATCTTCATTTTTTAAGTATTTTATTTATTTTATTTTTGAGAGAAATTCAGAGAGAGAGAGAGATACAGAAACACCAGAGCACTGCTCAGCTCTGGTTTATGGTGGTGCAGGGGACTGAACCTGGGGCTTAGGAACTTCAGGCATAGTCTGTTTTCATAACCATTATACTATCTCCCCTGCCCTATCTTCATTTTTTTAGTTGACTCTTATAGTTTATGTAATAGCTCAGAATGTCAAGATCACATTTAAGTTGACTCCTCATAAATGGTGATGTGTGTGATCTATGAAGTACACCTCTGCTCAGTCCCAAAACTAAGGCTTTTAAATGGTTGAAATTTTTTGGGCAGGGGTAGATAGCATAATGGTTATGCCAACTGACTCTCATGCCTGAGGCTCCGAAGTCCCAAATTCAATCTCCTGCACCCCATAAGAGAGTTCTGAGTAGTGCTCTGGTAAAGGGGGAAAAAAAGAAGAAGAAGAAGAAGAGCATTGAACGATATAGGAAAACTCCATAAAACTCAAATTTCAGAGTCTATAAGTTCTGTTACACTCATGTATGTGTTGTCTGTGGGTACTTTTGTGCTTATTAGCAGACTTGAGTAGTTGCCACAGAGATTTGAAGGCTCCCAAAGCTTTAAAAAAAAAAATGTCTGCGCAGGTGGCGCAAAGCACAAAGAACGGCATAAGGATCCCAGTTTGAACCCCGGCTCCCCACCTGCAGGGGAGTCGCTTCACAGGCGGTGAAGCAGGTCTGCAGGTGTCTGTCTTTCTCTCCTCCTCTCTGTCTTCCCCTCCCTCTCTCCATTTCTCTCTGTCCTATCCAACAACGACAACAACAATAATAACTACAACAATAAAACAACAAGGGCAACAAAAGGGAATAAATAAATAAAATAAATATTTTAAAAAAATTTTTTAAGTCTAAAGGTTCTAAATCTACAAAAAAGTTTGCCAACCCCTGAGTTATTTTAATGTTATAATATGTCTTTAATTCTCTCTTTAATGATGCTTGCTTGACACTTTCAGAGTGAAGATCAAATTTCTCAGTAAAGACTCACACAAAATGAGGATTCAATGGCTTCTTACTCTGCCCCAAGCAGATGTGTCATTTCTTTTCAGTTTATCTTCTTCTCTGACATATCACTATAAAGAATTTTTCTCTTTAGATAATATTTCCCCCAAGCTTTAATGCATCATGACTCTTAGTCTTCCTAAAAATACTCCTATTAGTCTATGACATTTTTTCGTATTTGACTTTGGTTATATTCTCCTACATCTCTGTTCTACCAATATTCATGAATATAGTAGAAATTTATCTACCTAGACTGGCTGACTTCTCCAAATATTACTTCCCCCTGACCAGAAAATCATGTGTGAAATTTAATTAACTGATTAGCATTTTTCTTTTTTCTTTTTTTACCAGAGCATTGTTCAACCCTAGTTTATGGTGCCAGGGATTGAACCAGGGACTTTGGAGCCTCAGGCATGAGAGTCTGTTTGCATAACCATTATGCTATCTACCCCAGCCCCATGATCACCTTATTATTTTTGTATTATTGCATTTTAGAATCTACTTTCAAGTGATTTCAATTTTTTTTTCTTTTTCAACATAATTTTGAGTCTGAAACTGTAGACAATTAAACTTCATATGACACCAGTCCAACATTATAAAATCCTTTTTGCCTTTGCTGATGATTCACCACTCCAAGAAGACTTTTCTAGGTTGACAGAAAGGACAAGACAGAGGGAGCCCCCAAAACTTCCCCTAGTGTGTTGGGGGCTGACCTCAAATTAGATTCAAGTTCATAGCAGTGCAGGAACCCTCCCAGGTGAACTACCTTGTCTGCCCCATCCTACAATACTTTAAATGGCCTAGATATTGCAAGCAAATTAGTGTTCCCAAGTTCCAATGTAATCGTAAACCTCTGACTCAGTAGAATATTAGGACATCAATCAGATTCTGGATTCATTCCTCAGTAAGACACTGTCTGAGGCAGAAATCCTTCAGTCAGACCTGAAACCCAGTCCTTTCATCCTATGAAAATAATGGCAGTAGTTTCTGAAAGTCTCAAAATTTCTGAGTTACACACCTGGCTCACTAGCATCCTGCATCTTCAAGTGATAAAATTTAGAGGAAAATGCCTGCTCACTGTTTTCTCTGTAGTTAGTTAATATTTGAAAACTCTAAATGTAATCTGCTAGAAATATATTCTTTATATTTCAGTGCATAGCACGAAAAAATAAATTACATTATGGTAAGATGTTTTATCCAAGTAGAGAGAGAGAGAGTTCTCACACATGTATAAGTGTAGATACACTCTGGTGAAAAAGAAAGAAGACAGTTTGGATATGTATTTTTGGATTCTCAGACCTTTCTGAGAAAACAAGTCACCTAGTTGCCCCATCAAGAAGAATGGCACATGCCTTGCCCAACACTCCAGAAATAATACACAGTAAAGCTACATTTTTCCTTTTAAAAAAAATATTGAACTATGAGATTTCTGGAGGCTGGCTATAGAGCAGAAGCAGCTGTGTTTCTCTCCTCTACTCTCACAGGTCAACTAGGGAATACCAAAGAAGATCATCTGGGACCTCAACAAGACAGGGACAGAATGACTTCAGGAACCTGCCAAATCACCTGTGAGTCCAAGTATGTTTGGCTCATGGACAGAGAGGAGCCTAGGGAGAGATTAAGTGGCTGTAACAGTCCTGCAGTTTATCAGTTGAGACAACATCTGTTTCATTAACAAAAAGACAGCTGAAGGGAAGAGAGGACTCCCCTAAGACTCGCCAAATGCAGCTGTGAGTCTCCATTGCTACTGCCCTCAAGAAGCTGCAGCAGCAGGAGGGAGGCCCTGTGCAGACACCAGGGAACAGAGAAACTCAGGAGATCTATACCTCGGTGGCCAAGCAGTGGGGCTGTGCGAGTCTCTTTGCATAACCACTGTATATCTCTCCCCCACCCTGATTTATCTTTTGGTCAGGAATGAGAGATTAAGCTAGAAGCCTACTTATAGTTTAAAACTCTTCAGGCTCCCATGCCCTACAGGGAAGAAAAAGAACAAAAGAAGTTTTTAAGCCATTGTGCTCCAACTCAGGGGTTAAAATAATATTGAAAACAACTGTCAATTTCCAACAACTATGAACCCTTTCCCTTATGTAGACACAAGTCATTCCAGGCAAAAGGGAATCAGTAATTTGAAAAGTACTGAGAGAGAGACCTCTTAACATACTACATAGAATGGTTAAACTAACAAGAAGAAATATTGGAGAAATGAAGCAGGACAAGAGTCCAGCTAAAAGCACCTCAAAGGGTGAAGCACAAAATAGTGAGGTCAACACCCAAAAACTAGCTAAGGAAATAATCACAGGAGGGAGTAAAGAATTTAAAAGAATTGTCATCAGAAATACAGAAACGACAAATGAGACTCTGGAATAAAACACTAATTATCTCAAGGTTATTAGAGAGCTGAAAGCTGAAATAGCTGAGCTAAGAACACAACTAGTTGAACAAGCTAAAACAGTATCAGAACAGAGTAACAAAGTAGATGAAGTCCAGAAAACAGTAGAGGGGAGAGAGAATAGAATCAATGAGGCTGAAGAATTAGCAAGATCAAGGACAAATTAGAGACAACTAAAAAAGAAGAGATCTCAAAAAGAGATTAAGAAGTTCTGAAAACAAAAGAGACCTATGGGATGACTTCAAAAGAAATAATATAGGCATTATTGGGGAATTAATGTTTTTCAACATATCCCAGAGAGTGGGATATGTTGAAAAAGAAAATCAGAAAAGAAAACAAAAGTAGAACCTGAACTGGAGTTGGTGTATCGCACCAAAGTAAAATTCTCTGGAGTGGGTGGGGGTAGAATACAGGTCCAAAAAGGATGACAGAGGACCTAGTGGCAGTTGCACTGTTTTATGGAAAATTGGGAAATGTTATGCATGTACAAACTATTGTATTTACTCTCGAATATAAAACATTAATTCCCCAATAAATTTTAAAAAATGTTCAAAGAAAAAAACGAACTGTATGTAGATCTGTAGTCAGGCATCAAACTGTAAATAAAGCAAAGACCTTATCTGCTAGTTCAAATTATAAAACCACCAGCATTTGTCTAAATTTTCATGGGCAACAATGACTTTCAACTGTTTAAATGTGGTATTTTAAAATGATCCAAGTGTGAAATATAGTCAAACCTAAAATCATTATGAATGGCATTTGAATTGGGAAATTCTGATAATGATAACAGTGAAATGAATTTTTAAATAAGTAGTAACTTTAAAAGCCTTGTCTGGGGTTAGAGGGACTGCTCACTGGCTAGAGTGCATGTCTTGCTGTGCATGCAGCCCAGGACTGACTGGGACCTAACATCATATGAGAGGTGTGACAATGCTGGAAGACACTCCAGTCTTGGTATTTCTCCTTGGTATCTAGATATGTTTCCCCCACAGTATCATTAGTAAGGTAGATGTCCTAACATATTGGGTTTTATATATGGTATATAAATATAAAATAAAATGCAGAGAGATAAACCCCTCATTGGAGCAT